>NC_056745.1:945476995-945663628 GCF_019279795.1 Protopterus annectens | reverse complement strand
CGTTTGGTTTAGTTTGCCTTCCCGTTTCGGGTATTTTATTTTTCCGTTGGCACTGCAACCCTTGCTTGGTGTTGCATCCCTGCTCGTGTGTTTTGTCTGCCACCACCGTTATGCTGCCTGTCTACTTGGCTCTGCTGTGTCAATTCTTCACTCTTTGCAATCTGCTACCTCCCCTACTTTCTTTGCATTTATATGCCTCCCCTATCCCGTTTTGCAGGTTTCTGCTTGCAGAGTTGTCAGCTGCCGCCTATTGGCCTTCGTGGGTTGATTAGTGTTGATTGCTCATTACTACTCCAATTACACTGCTTCCGCATTTCCTCATATTCTCAGCATCACCTTCCTGCATCCGTTGTTGTTGACGGGGCGGGCGTCACATGACTGGGTTGTGGGAACGTAGTCATCCTCGTGCACATGCATCTCTGTGCACATTGTGTGCTCTCAGCTCAACTATTTTCCCACACGCCAGTCCTGCTGCTGTGATGTGCAATGTACCGCCCATGTTTGCTGGGCTCCAATGTGCTTCCTCCTACAGTGGCACACCCCTCTGCGGTTGACATGTATTCCCTCTGAGCCACTCCTCGGTGTATTACCGCTGCGCCGTTTGGTACAGCCTTACGCCGGCGGGGGTTTTGCGATTCAGCATTATCTGACTCATTTGCATGGCATTGACTACTAATTCATAGTTACCGTGCCGAACACTGACGCGACTCCTTGGCAACCCTTGCACCGTGGATTTGGCTTTCCATGCATACCATGGTGTATTGTGGCTGTGATGCTGATGTGTGTTACACTGCTCTTCTATGACATTGTCATATTATTTCATTGTTTAGCACCTTCCGCGGACATGTCCTGGGGTTCTGCTGTGTGTTTCTGTGGACACACCATTTATGTCATTATTTACATTTTGTGCATGTTTTCTTTTGACATTCTCTGTGTCTTTCGCCATTGGCATGTGGCAACAGTGTGATACCTGATGTTGACAGCCTTTCGTTACTCCTATGTCATGTTTGGGTAAATGTAAACCGTTTTTTTTGGTTTACATTGCCGTGCCCTTATGCTACGCCTGCGCCACTTCGTGGATCGCTATATGCCTTTATTTGCATGGTGCAACACCGCACATAGGGTGTTTAGCATACCTACGCCGGAGGCGGCGCAGATCCGGCGCACGCCGGTAGTGCACGTGGAATTGGATCGTACCTGAATCGCTCGGCGGCCATATTTGGCGTTGTAATGCCTACGCTATGCGTCTGCCTGGCGCAACGTTCATGAATCCCGGGGCATATGTTTGTGAAACTGTCTAGGTACATAACCCAGCAGATTAGCCCTTTTCAAAAAAGTGAATCATTTTCACAGCATTACTAATTTTATAGACCCATATATCTTCCTCCTTAATGTATGGATTTGTCTGATTACTACATTGCAGATAAAGTTTCATATTTGTATCAATTTTCTACATTATGCCAGCAAATAATTTTCATGAGTATATAACTATTTTGTGCAGTAATGTTGTGTTCTGTTAAAATTGTAATAGCCCTTATAATGGAGCATTTCTGTAAATTACCTATGCCACTATTTATTTCTGTATACCTATCATAATATTCATATTGTTGTTCTACATAGAGACTTACCTTATTTTTCATCTTCCAGTAATGCCAATGATATATTTATTTATTTTATTTATTTACATTTTTTGACCGGGAGGGTCCGACTGGATGTAGGTTCATTTTCAGCGGAGGCCCGGGGAGAAAAGCTCCACAGTTAAAATAAACAGACAGTAGTTACATTGGATTACATAGCGATTAACAATTTAACATAGCAATTACTTACAACATATTTACAGATGAAGAACATAGTACATCAGTAGACAACTAGAATCTTTATCTGTGAAGTACATAACAGACGTTAACAAATGTTACAATAAGAAGTTCCTGCTGTATAATAAGTATTAGGCTTATGAGCATCTGAGCTTGCTAAAATCAAGGTAGTTAGTGGAGTGGAAAGAAATGTAGTGGTTGGATGGGGTGGGTGATATTAGAATGGGAGTTGCAAGGGCATAGCCAGCATGTTTTTAGGTGCGCTTTTACTAAAGTTTTGAAGTGGGTGCATGATGGTATGGAGGTAATTGTGGGTGGGAGGGAGTTCCATAATTTGGCTATGGCACAAGAGAATAGTGCTTCACCAGCAGAGTTATTGGCTTTAGTGATCTGCAAGTGATTTTTGTTGCTGGATCTTAGTGGTCTGGTGGTGCAATAGGGTTGGAGTAGATTCTGGAGGGATGGGACATTTAGTGGATGGTTTACTAGTTTGTGGGTGAGTGAGAGTTGATACCATTGAAGGAGGTGAAGGAGTTCAAGCCAGCCCAGTTCAGCAAGTGAGAGACAGTGGTGACTATGGTAGGATGCCCCTGTGGCGAATTTGGCAATTTTGTTGTAGCAGGTCTCTAGTTTGTTTAGATCGCATTGCCTTAGGTTGGTATATATTGGAGAGGCATAAAGTAGGGTGGAGATAAGGTGGGAATTTGCTATTGAAATCTTTGCTGCTTTGGTGAGAAGTTGCTTATTTCTGTATAACGCTCCTAGTTTTTTGTGGACTTTTTTTATGGTCATGGATATGTGAATGTCAAATTTTAGTTTATTGTCTATTTCCACTCCTAGCAATTTGGTGTGTTCAGTTGGGTATATAGTGGTGATGTCTTTTGCTGTGTTGTTAAAGTGAGAGTTGTTTTGAGTATGTTTGGTGGGTTGGAAGATGAGTAGTTTAGTTTTGTTTGGGTTGAGTATTAATTGGGCATCGGATAACCAAGTTTCAACAGAGGAAAAGGCTTCCTGTGTGACTTTTTGCAGTTTGGGTAGGGACTGGGCTGAGCAGATGATGGTTGAGTCATCTGTGTATTGTATGAGTGTGCCATGTTTGGTGGCAGAGGCTAGATTATTGGTGAAAACAGAGAAAAGTAGGGGTCCAAGGATGGATCCTTGGGGAACCCCTATGGAGACAGGTAGTTGGGGAAATATGTCATTCTGCCATACAACGGATTGTTGGCAGTCAGACAGGTAACTCTGAAACCAGTTGGTGACTGATTGAGAGAAGGATAGGTTATTGAGAACAGAGATAAGTTGTTTGTGTGGGACCATGTCAAATGCTTTAGCTAGGTATAGGAAAGTAGCAGAGGAGAGATAGCCATTCTTTTTATGCTGAAGGATAGTGTTAGTAAAGGAGAGTAAGGCAGTGGTGGTGCTATGGTTTGGTCAGAAATCATGCTGAGTACTGGAAAGGAGGTTGTTAGTAAGGAGGTAGTCTGAGACCTGAGAGTGTATGCATCTCTCTAGTATTTTGGAGAGTGGAGAGAGAATAGCTATGGAACGGTAATTGGTTAGTTCTATGGAGGGTCCGCCTTTGTAGAGGGGAATTATATGTGATACTTTCCACAGTGTGGGAACGTAACTGTCTGACAGAGATCGGTTAATCAAGATGGATACTGGGTAGGCCAGAGCATCAGCTGGGATTTGTAGGTATTCACTTGGGAGGTTGTCTGCTGCTAATTTGGTGGGCTTACGTTTAGTTAAGAGTTTTTTATGTTGGAAGTAGGTACAGGAGGAAAAGAGAAGGCAGTGGGGAGATTACTAGTTGAAGGTGTGGGTTGGAGGGGAGGAGGGTTGTGTTGTTTAGCTAGTGATAGTATGGTTTCTGTGAAGTGTGTGTTGAATGAGGTAGCAATATTTTCTGAGGAGTGAGGGATGTTAGGAGGAGAGGTACTGACTTTACCTGGGTGGAGGATGAAGTTTATGGAGGACCAGAATTGTTTGGGGCTCTGTTGTGAGGAGTCTAGGGCAGACTAGTAGTATTGGAATTTGTCCTGTTTTATTAGCTTTTTGACTCTATTGCATAGTTCTAGGAATTTCTGTCTAGTTGAGGGGGTTTTGCGCCAGTGCTCCCAGGCTTTATCCCTGTTTTTCATTTCTGACTTAGTGGTTTTCTGTAGCCATGGGGAGTGTTGTGCTTTGGTTCTGGAAAGTCTTATGGGGACATGGTAATTAAGGATGCTCAGGAAGGTAGTATTAAAAAAATCAACTGCGTCATTAAGACTGAGGTACTTTAGAGGATGCCAGTTACATTCTTTGAGGGATGAGATAAATGTGAGTGGGTTAAAGTTTAGTTTTTTATGTATTTGATGGTAGATGACAGGTTTAGCTTGGTATAGGTATTTTCTGAGTAGGAATGTTGGGGAGTGATCACTGAGGCTATCTGATAAGCAGCCTGTTATATATGACTGAGGACTCTTACTGACTAGTATTCAATCCAGGGTAGTGTGCTTGCTGGAGTTTTTATTTATCCTTATTGGCGACTGGACTAGTTGGGTGAAGCCATGAAGGTTTACATGATGGGTTGGATGGTTGCCAGAACATGATTGCCAGTCAATATTGAAATCACCTAAAATGATAGTTTCTTGGGGGAGATGGTGGGTAGACCAGCTGAGGAGGTTTTCTAGTGGAGGGATGTTTTGGCCAGGTGGGAAGTAGCATCCAATTATGTTGATGGTTTTGTTTTGGTTTATTTTGAGGTTGGCATATATTATTTCTTCATTGCCTATTTGTGGAGCTGATGATTTTAAGATCTAGATGTTTAGATGCTGTTTAAATATTATAGCTACACTGCCTCCTTCTTGTTTAGCCGGTCTATTCTTAGTATGCCGTAACCTGTAGGGAGTATTTGCTCACTGGTAATGTGAAGTTTTAGCTAGGTTACTGTCAGGATGACTATATCTGAGGAGTACAAGTCTATGGTGGCATGGAGTTCATGGACTTTGTTGGCTATACTTCTAATATTTAGGCTTAGTAGAAGGAAGTCACTTGGCTTTCTATTGGCTGTAATATGTGAGAAGTTGTGGTTTCTAGTCTGATTATGAGGATTGGGGTTGGAGATGTTAGGGCCAGGGTTGGGGTGGATGTCTCCACTTAGGGCTAGTTTTGATATGCATGAGATTATTCGTTTTCTCAGTTTTTGAATGTGTTTGTTTATAAGGGAAACTTTATGATTGTGCTCTGTGGGTAATAGGTATGGTGGGAGGGTCACTATGTTAAGTTGTAGGGATGCTTTATGTTTGAGTAATATAGTTGTTAGAATATGTGAGGGGTGCATAGAGATGGTTCTTGAGTTGGTGGGAGGGGAGCTGTGTGAGGGTGAGACATGAATGGTGGTGTGAGTAGTAGTACAGTGGTAGTGGTTGAGTGGGGGAATGATGGACCTTTGGTAGGATGTAAGATATGCAAGGAGAGTGCATGCAGTGAGCATAGGTAAGGTATGCTTGTACATGTTAGTTGAGGAGGTGTGATAGTAGTGGGAAGATGGAGGAGGTCGTGTTGGGTTAGCGCTGTGGTTGACTATTGGAAAGATGGGAGGGGTTTGTGAGTGTAATAAAGGTGGGACCACTGGGGGTGGGAGGGAATAGGGGGCAGGGTGGGGAGCAAAGAGGGTAGAGACCCTGTTAGTTGCTCTTATGAGGGGGCTGGAAACAATCAGGTAACAGAGTTAACTGATAAATGAACAAATGATAGTGACAAGGGTGGTTGTAGTTTTAAAAATGGTGCCTGCCACAGGTAATATTTATTAACTTTGGGATTGTCTTAAGGTAATAAACAGGGAATGGGGAGGGGAGAACAAGGGTGTGAGCAGACAGTTCTTTGTACTAATGCTAATGAGCAAAAGCAAAGCCAAGTTTGTGTTTAAGAAACAATCACAATTGACCAAGGACTGCTCTGAAACTGTAAGTCATTTCTTAACCATTTCTCAGGTGGAAAAACTGGATAACCTTGTATCAGTAGGCTATGGTCTCAGTTTAAATTAACAAACACACAGTATTGATCAGTTATGGATACTATTTGCTAACAGAAGGGAATAAGAGAGAAAGTGGAAGATGAGTGTGTGTATGTGTGCGTGTGTGTGTGTGTGTGGGGGGGGGCTGCTTACAAGCCAAAGCAGAGTGCTCTCCGGGGAAAATTTTGGCTCATACAAGTAGACACATACTCAAAGTTAACTTTAGCTGTTTGCAGACAGTTCAGACCTGGACTGCGCTTTTCTTATAAGAATGATAAAGGTGGTACCACAGTTGAATACTTAAGAGTGGTGTTAGGTTCAAAGTGAACTTTAGCTGTTTGCAGACAGTTCAGACCTGGACTGCGCTTTTCTTATAAGAATGATAAAGGTGGTACCGCAGTTGAATACTTAAGAGTGGTGTTAGGTTCAAAGTTAACTTTAGCTGTTTGTAGACAGTTCAGACCTGGACTGCGCTTTTCTTATAAGAATGATAAACGTGGTACCGCTTTGCTGTTTACAGACAGTTCAGACCTGGACTGCGCTTTTCATAAGAATGATAAAGGTGGTAACACAGTTGAATACTTAAGAGTGGGGTTAGGTTCAAAGTTAACTTTAGATGTTTGCAGACAGTTCAGACCTGGACTGCGCTTTTCTTATAAGAATGATAAAGGTGGTACCGCAGTTGTTAGGTTCAAAGTTAACTTTAGCTTTTTGCAGACAGTTCCGACCTGGACTGAGCTTTTCTTATAAGAATGATAAAGGTGGTACCGCAGTTGAATACTTAAGAGTGGTGTTAGTTTGGAGAGACACTGAACTCCTCATGGGGCCTGTAGCAGAGTGGATTGTAGTTTTTTGATTTTTTAGTTTTTTATATAACTTTCTTAAGGCTGGTTGTGTACCATTGATGCAAGCCTATAATTCCAGCCAGGTCCTAAATCATCTCATCTCCTTCTCTAAGCTGTTTAACTGATAATTTAACAGGACAACAATGCATATGCTGTCACATCCCACAGTATCTCAACTTGACAACCCATATTCAAAAGTACAAAATCCAGCACAAAAGGTGTATAAGGTGTAACTTTTAATAAAAAGTTAACACATACAAACCGGTTTCGGCATAATTAAAAAGCTTTTCTCATTTGTAACTGAACAAAAATCCAAGCACTCCTTATATACACACCCATGTGTAATAAAGATCATTAATTGGCTGCTTACAATTGCTCATTCAATCCAGGGGGAATCAACCCCCCCCTAGTTTAATTATCCATTTTTTTTCTTTATTGTTAACTATATTGTGCCAACCAATTTTATTATTTCTGTCCACCTTGATAATATCAATGACCGTGAATCTAAATGATGCTGAAGGATGAACAACCACATGTTTATAAAGTGCATTAGTAATCCTTTTCAGTTTAATGTCACTCATGTGCTGACTAATCCTGAACTTCATGGGTCTGGACATCTGGCCCACATAAAAGGCCGAACATGTACAAGTGGCTAAATATATGACCCAATCAGACGAGCAGTTAGCAAAAAATTTAATGTGATAAACAAGACTAGTATTGCGACTACTGAAAGTTTTTGTCTGGTTGAGCCTATTACAATGCGCACAGTGGCCACAACTATAACAACCCTGAAGGACATCTCCCATTAATGCAGATTGCTGAGGAGGGGCAACCATCCAGGTTGCCACGTTATAATGATTAAAGTGGGATGCCAAAGACCTACCTCTTCTTAAACCAAAATAACATTTATCCCCAAGGAGTGTCCTAATCTTCTCATCTGCTTGTAAGATATTCCAGTTCTGTTGTACGACCTCACAAAAAACACTGGTATTATGACCATTGGTGGTAATCATTCTGATGGGAGCTGATTCAGAGATAGATTTATCCTTATATTGTAATAGCTCCTGTCTATCCATACCACTCACCTCCCTGCATGCCATAGCGATCAATCCAGATTTGTATCCTTGTTCCTTAAATCTCCTAACCATATCCCTCTTATGATAATTGTGTTGGCCCCTATCAGAACAAATGTGTTTTATTCTCATGAACTGAGACTTGGGTATATTCTGGATGACATGTGGCGGATGATGCCTGCTGGCATGGAGGAGGGAGTTGTATTCAAGAAATTTGTGGAACACCTGAGTCTCCAAAGACCCATCAATGTTTTTGGTTATAAGAACATCCAAAAAAGTTATATGATTTGGATCTTGTGTGCAGGTAAACTCAATACCCCATTTACTCTCATTTAAGTATTCCACAAATTCCTGTAAATACTCCAAATACCCTCTCCATACCAGCCAACAGTCATCCAAGTAACATCGCCAGATGTCCATTTCCGGCAAATAAAGAATGTGTACGGGATCCTATATAAGTTGTTCTTCTATAAAAGCCATAAACAAATCGGCATATATGGGGACAAAAGATGCCTCATAGCCGTACCCTTAGTTTGCCAGTAACATTTGTCCTGGTAATAAAAAACATTTTTAATCAGGACATGTTCTGTGATAACCACTAACAACATGTTAAATCCAGGAGGATATAGTTGGGTAACTCCAAGCCAGTGTTCCACCGCCAAAAGGCCAGCCCAGTGAGGGATATTGGTATATAAAGAAGCTACATCCAATGTACAAAGAAGTCAATGGGGTTTAACCTGAGCATCGAATATAATTTGCAAAAACTCGGTGGTATCACGAATACGAGATCTCAACAAATGCAACAACGGTTTGAGATATCCTGTTAAAAACACGTCCAAAGGTTCCGTCAATGATCCCATACCCGAAACAATAGATTGGATAAAGATTTATGAATTTTGGGTAGCAAATATAAGTATTGTTTTTTCGGGTCTGCTACAGTAAGATGTTTGGCAGTGTTATTAGATATAATCCCCTCATCTATGGCCAATTGGATGAAGTCGTCAATCTGATGTTTGAAGTTACTAGTGGGGTCCAATGGCATGGACATATAGTACATATGATTGTCCAGTTGTCTCCGAACTTCATTATTATAAGTATCAAAGTCCATGGCCACAACGGCTCCCCCCTTATCCGCTGGTGTAATAGCAATATTAGTGTTAGACTTAAGTTCCATTAATTGCATCTTGTTGAATCTTTGAGAGATTGTGTGGTTTAATCCTGGCCTCACCATGATATATATGTAGATTTTTGATAACACTGTGTAAAAATAACTGTACCACTGGATGCATAGGTGGCATGAAGTTTGATCTTTGAAAATAGAATACGTTATCAGTAATGCTTGTATCATTGTTCTTATCAGAAAACAATTTGAGCTTCAAAGTTCTACCAAAAGCAAACAGATCTGTCACAAAATCATTTTCAGCCACAAAGAAAGCTGGCACAAAGTTTAACTCTTTATTAAGGAGGTCAAGTTGCACAGGAGTAAGAGTCTGAGAGGCGATGTTAAGGACATTCTTATGTTCTATTTGTTGTTCAAAATCTAGAGTAAGGTTTCCACATTTGTTATGTTTCTTGTGTTTACGTCCCCCCTATGTCTGGGGTTCCTAAAGGAAAATCTGTGCTATTATTACATTTTGGTGTAGGTGTGTTTAGGCCTGGAGGTGCTTCAGAGTCCGTATAAGAAGAGGACTCCTCCTCTGAAGTACCCATGGATAAAGAACTGGATTTCCTTAATATCGATCTGGGATGTTTCCTTTTGTTAGGTTTGGGACCAACATTGGAAAATTTAACACTCTTATATGGATCAAATGGTCTACCCTTTTCGTAATCCATGAGATCCCTATTGAATTTGTGTACCTTACATTCCTTAAGTTGTTTTTCCAAACTTGAAAGTTCCTGTGCTAAGTGTTGTAAGCAGGTTGAATAGTTTTTATGGCCTACAAATTGTTTCGACTGTTCACACACCTTTGTGACTTCCAAGATCCTACCATCTATACACCGGTCATAGTATGAGGTTAAAGCCTGAACAAACCCCATTGATGCCTGTTGTTGTATAGTTTTCCATGTTTTTTGTAATTGCTCATCTATGTTGTTGACCAAGGGCTGAATTCTTACCTGTAAACCCCTGGGACTAATGTTTTTGAACATATAGGCTTTAAATAAGCGTAGGTGCCAAACATTGGCTCTTAAATTTTTCATACTCCTAGACAACTGACCAAACAAGTCCTGACAATCCAACTTCAATGATGCTGATTCCTGCCCCTCTGAACCCATCGCTTCAGCCCCTACTCCAAATATACCTAAATCATCATGATCTGATGATATACCTCTAAGTAGTTGGTTAAGATCCATCTTAAAACCAAAAATAATTTATCAGTAGCACAGAGGCAAAAAAATGTTTAAATACCTAATAGGGGGCACACACCCCGTAATAGGCCAACAATGAAGATTCACCAACGTGAAAATTCAAAATAGAAATGATACCAATAAATATGCTGCCCAATGGAGTACAATAATAACCCCCACCAACTTTTAAACTCAATGAATGATGGTGCTATGTCACACTATGGGTATATCCCAGAACAATAGGTGTTGAAAACCATCAAACTCCTGAAGAAAATAATACAGTGTAGTAGTGCTATATTCAAAATTGGTTGTGTCATAAATGTTCAATGGAGTACAATAATAGACCCCACCCAATAGGATTTAAGGTAGTGCTACTTTGCTCCAATATTAATGCCATTGGTATCTGTGATCCTGATGAAAAAAAGTTGAGGTGTATAAATGGCTACAATAGATGGGTAGAGGGGGTCCCAAATAGCTTGTATAAAGCAGGATTAGGTCAGGAGTAGTGAGGCCTTGTAATGCATATATGTTGAAAAATACTGTATATAATACCACCCAGAAATGAAATAGGGAAATAAAAATATAAGGATTAGGTAAAAACCAAAGGATACCTATGTCATGAGAACTGTCCATACACATGTACAGTCCAAGGTGGATGCTGCTATGTTGAAAATATATAATCTAGCAGAAAGCAAAGAAAAAGCCTAGTTAATTAGAAAACCAAAGTAAAAAGGTTGTTAACCATAACATATGGTTACTGTCGTTTAGGTCTCCTAAAGTATAGTATTGTATTATATAAATGGCCTGTGCTGCTAGTAATCCCCAATCACTAATAAGGTGTATGTATACCAAGCACAAATGTCCAAAAACAGACTGTACATATATACCCAAGGTCAAGATAATGACATCAGATAAACAGTAAACTTATACATACAAAACATGACAACACATAAGGCATACCTCCACAAAACCTAATATTTTGGCCATAGGAGACTCCACTGTGAGATGCACTGACATCCCACTCACCAGACTAAGTAAGGACAAAGTCATGGTCAGCCACCTCTCAAGGGAAAAGGATTCAACGAATCACGCATGCAGTCATGTCAGTGGAACATAAGTGCAAATGACCTGAGATGTACTTACATGGACTACATGAAAAGAGACATTACAGAGTTCTCAGATTGTGTCCCAGGTAGGTATAAGCCTAGCTTTGAGCATCATTCGACCTTCAACAAGGATGATGCTGCAACATAAACAGATTGACTTTAATAATCTGCTAGTTTTTGTTTTTAATCCAAGTGGGTATAATATGTGCCAGCATGTGAGGATATGGTTGACAGACCACACTGCTTTGACAGGGATGGTCTGCACCTGTCTCCTATAAGTTTCAAATATTGGCAAAACAATTTTTTCCCACATAGTGACTTTTTTCAGGATACGAAAGTGACAAACCTTCTGACGGAGCAAAACCAATGCTAGAAAATCTGAAGGTATTACTGCTCAATGCCAAGAGCCAAACTAAGAAACTGCACACTCTCCACGCTCTCCTGGCCTTGGAGAAAACAGACACTTATGCAGTTACTGAAACGGAGTTTAATGCCATGGAGAGCACCCCAGCAGTTCAGGACTACATTGCCTTCCAGCCATCTAGACCAGTTACTGCACAGGCAAGGACCAAGGGTGGAGGTGTCTTGATTTACATTAAAAACAATCATACGTCAAGTCTGGCCAAACAGGATGATGAGCTTGAACATCTCCATGTGCAAATGACCACAAGCAAAGTCCCATACCATATCCTTCCTCTATGACCCAGAAAACCCATAACACATGTTTAAAGATATTGGAGTCACTCACCATTCAACCCATATTCATAGGTGACTTGAACTACCCCACTACAAACTAGGGATCATACACAACCCCAAATATGCAAGCTCAGAGAGTACTGGGCTTTATCAACATAAACACCCTAGTTTAGATAGTCCGTATGCCCACCAGAGGTGCTAACATACTGGATCTGGTCCTCATTAACATGAGATAATGCTGCACATCCCCTAGTGTAATGTTCTCTCTGGTAAGGTTGAACCATAAAGCTACTTATTTTCAAATAAAAATAAAACCTGGAATCCCTGTTATCCCTGGAATATTTAGGAACTATTTCCATGCAAACTGCCTACTATTGAGAGATAGCCTGACAAAATTTCAAGCCCCCCCCCCACCCAAACCATAAGAACACTGCTGTCTATGTGGAATTGTTCACAGAAACCCTGTAAATTATGTTAATTCATGAATTGAAATAGCTGTGTCCTTGAGGAATAAGCACAACACAAACACTAAAAGTAAACATTCTTGGTGAAATCCCAATATCATTAGATTGTATAACAAAAGGAAGAAAGTCATAACAAAATTACTAAGTGCAATGCCTAGCAAGATAAGAAATGTCTTATCAATGTAAACAAGAATCTCACAGGGCAAATCAAATCCACAAAAGACAAATTTGTAGTGAAGATAGCTTTCCCGATAAAAGACAGCCATAACACTTTCTTTAGCTATGTCCAAAACCTTAAAGGCAGAACACAACAATCTGTAGAATTAATTGTAAATAGAGACACCTACTCTGAACTAAAATATATAGCAAATCTCCTGGCTGACAAATTCAGCTCCAGTTTTATCCCTCTCTCCCTTCCAGTCACACCTCAGAAAATATCATTGAACATACCCCCCTCCCAATTATCACTAAGGAACTGGTCCTTAATGCACTCTCCAAGACCAAGAATTCCACTTCCATGGGCCCAGATAATATCCTAAGATATCTCCTTAATAGCATGACCTATCAGGACCACTAGAGTCACTATTTAAGCATAGCCTCCAAACATAGATAGGCTTTTTGTCACACTATGGGTAACTACAATAGTTAACCCATTACACAATGGTGGGCCATTTTATGACCCCAGAAACTACAGACCCATAAGCCTGACTAATCTCGTATGAAAAGCCATGGAAAGAATTGTCTTAGAAATAATTAAGAATGGCACAGGAAATATACAGACATCAGATCCAACCCAGACTGGTTTTGTCAGGGACAAATCATGCCTGTTCAACCTTGTGGACTTTTTTAAAAAGGTCACCAAAGCAATGGATACAGCCTACCATGACCTGGCCAAAGTGTTTAATACAATATCCTACTCAGGCATTGTAGAGAATCTTATGGAATTAGGTATAAAACCTTATGCCATCTGTTGGATCACTGGGTGGCTCTCAGATAGGATTCATGTAGTTAGGATAGTGAAGTCTGCTTCCACACAGAGGCTGGACACTAGTGGAGTCCCACTGGGCTCTCATTTGGTTAAGCTCCTTTCTGGTATCTTCATCTCTGAAGTTAAGGTCAAAAACAACTGCCTCTGGCTGACCAAGTTTGCAGATGATTGCAAACTAGGTGCAGCCATAGAATCCCCCCAAGACACTAATATCCTCTACGAGGGGCAGACTAAGACAAAATATTAGTGCCAGAGCCATGGTCTAGAACTAAATGCCAAGAAATGGTTAAAAAAATTGTTTGGGAAGTTGGCTATCCCTGGAAACTAACTCATTGATAGCACACCCGTAAGAGTAGATCTAGCAGTCAGGGATTTGGGGATGAATGTAGACAGTAATCTGGCCTTCAACCATCATGTGTCTACAGAAGTAAGGAAATAATTCTATGCTGCACAACTTATAAGCAAGGATATGGCATCTAGGTCCAAGAAAATCATCCTTCCACTGTTTTCAGTTCTCATCAGACCAATCATCGAGTACAATGTCCTCTTTGGTATGTACCTCACCAGACACATACAACTACTAGAAATTCCACAGAGGTTCCTCACAAAAAGGATACAGGGCATAAAAAAATGTCCTATGCAGATCGCCTCAAAGCCCTATCACTGTACTCAGTCTTCTATACACTGTCGAGGGGCAATCTATGCCTGGTATACAAGGCATCCTTGGATCCTTTTCTGATGGAACTTCTGCACAACCACAAAACAAATAGCATCAGAATGATTGATCTATGAACTTAAACCTTTCTTGCAACACAAAAAGGACATTTTAGAAGGACAGGTATGTGTCTCAGAGAATACCACTGCTTTTTTAACAGATTTCTCATCCATCTGCAGCTGAGTTCTTCCCTATGACAAATAAAGTGTAATTTGGTCCAGTGGATGTGGAATTAGAAATTCATCCCTGGCCTGGCAACTGTGTCCTTAATGGATCATGGTAGCCTGCAAATATTTGACTACAAAACCCCAACCTACATATATCTCCTACAATAATCTTAGGGTTGCTAGACTTATCAGATTAGTTTGGGGTGCATGGCTAAGCTTAAAAAGGCCCTGTGGTCATTAGCCTAGTATATACCTATGAAGTGAAAAAGCCATATCCAGTGTCTTATTTAATTCCAAATGACCTACACTGACATTCTGTTCCTAATTTGCAACAGCATTCACCTTGTCATATTGATGACTTAATTAATTTACAAGAACTTTAGGGTGCATTTCAGTGTTCTCTTAAATTCATTTTAATCACGAATATGTATTCCATGATCATACCTCTCAACCGTGCTGAATTTCTCGGTTTTTACCAGTTTTGAGGTCCAAATAATGGGGTGCCACGATTCCTGAGTGGCACCCCTTAATTTCTGAGTTTCCCGGCTTTCTTTTTTTTAATTTTGTTTTTGACCTGACGTCATCACATGCACGATGATGTCAACTCCATGAATAGCCTACCAGCCTGTCGGAATTGAACTCCAGGGATGATGTGGGAGCATTTCCGGCTGCTCCAAGTAAGGATGAGTAGTTCTTTTTCTTTAGGTCCAGGAAGTGAACATGTATGGCTTGTACAAGCTGCAAGCAACTCTTAAGGGGAATGTGCCAAATTTATTCAAAGTACGCTGGGTTTGTTTATTCAAAGTATGCTGGTCCAGGAATTTTGTGCTGCTGCAAGGGAGAACATCCAAGGCTGCTGAATGTGCAGGGCAATGGGGTTAGTTTTATTTTATGCAGGTCAATGTGGATCATTTTATTTTATGCAGGGCAAATGTGGATCATTTTATTTTATGCAGGGAAAATGTGAATCATTTTATTTTATGCAGGGCAAATGTGGTTCATTTTATTTTATGCAGGGCAATGTGGATCGTTTTGCTTTCTGCAGGGCAAGGTGGATCATTACATTTTCCGCAGGTCAATGTGGTTCGTTTTATTTTCTGCAGGGCAATTACTCAAGCCTTACATTGCTACGGTCCTTACCAGTAGTCATGCAATATTAAAAGACTCTCTGCTGAAGTCTCAGTTATAATGCCATAGCTTGAAAGAATGGAAAAAGTTGAAAGAGTAGGACTTGCTTCAACTGTTTTAAGTTACAGGCTAGCATAATTTTCCACAAAACTTTTCAGAATAATTTCCTCTGAGAGCTATCTAATAAAAACATTGTTCTGCTGCTCAGTAGGTCAATCACAACAATAATTGTTCAGTCTTTGCAAGGGCAAAAGCAAATAAAAAGAAACTCTTGCAAAAGATAGCAACTACATTGATAGAAGCTGATGCAGAAATACTGATGAATACAATTGTGAAGATGTTCAGCATAAAAGAACATATTTAAAATCCTTTTCCCTATTTCATTTCTCTTTGCTAGTCTATCCAGAACTGAACATTTGCTTTATTTCAATACAACCTGTATATCACTGCTGATCACCAGGGGCAGCTTGCAAAAATAGAGGTTTTATAAGCACACAATTCTCTGTGCCTTGTCCACTGCTGGAGAAAGAATACAGACTCATTTTAAACAACCTGGGCATTATGGAGTACAAAAAATATTCAAAGGACCTATTAAATGCATACCAGCATAAAAGCAGTTGAACAAAATAATGGATTCATTATTGGTGCGCTAATGTTGATAAATTCTGAGTCTAAACAATTGTCTTGTTTTTATTTTAACATACTGCCCATGGTGTATTGCAGGTACTTTTACTGATAACCAGTAGACCATGGTGATTCATTTAGTGAGCTAAATTTTAACAGGAAATTTTCTTGCTGTTTACCTGCAATCATATATATCATCTGAGGTTGCAATGACTCGCAGGAAAGGAGAAAAATATATTTCCATTTCTCCTGAGTTGGAACAACCTTGTTAGTATACACTGAGTGAGCATGGTTATGTGAGAGCATTTACCTCAACCCCACCCTCCCCCCCAAAAAAAGCTTTAATTTTATATTCTATTACTATTACCTACTACTACTCGTTAAATGGGTTGGTGGGACAGTGTGTTTGAGATGCTGAGGTTCAGCAAGCTTTTCAACAATCACATCAAGTAAACCATAATCAACACTATATTAGGTAAATCAGTTTCAGTGGCTGAAGAAATTTGGCTTCAAGCACACACATAAAACTTAAAATGAAAAGAAAAAGTTTCTACCAAGATCAACATTGTTATTAAAAGATTAATACTAGTTTTGCATTAGCATGCTAGTTATCCTAACAGCCTGGAGCCAGTAGCCAGGAAGCAAAATTTAAATGAACAAATTAACTAAAACATATTGAGATAATAAAGCACACCATAAGAACAGACTGACAAATGTTCTGCATCAAAACAAAAAACTTGATGACTGACAAAAGAGAAGGGACTTTTCCATTTATGTCCCACAGTGAATGGAAGTCCCAGAATAAATGTTAAAGGAGCATTCCACTAACCCCTCCAGCTAGAAGAGCAGAATGCCAAATCCGTAGTTTCCAAGGACACACAGCTGTGAGTTCAGCCAAGAAAGGATAGGGTGTGCAACATAGAATGTACTTTAAGACATTGCCTTTGTAGAAAAATCCAAGTCCTTTACAGGGGGTTCCAGAAAAGAAATAACTGCAAAATGAAATATAGTCCTGAAAAACTGAAAAGATGCAGCCCTCTTTTACACTGACTCTAAGAAACTGCAGTGCTCCTATTCTGAGATTTATAAGAGTGTTTTATTTATTGGAATAACTCCACCCCATTGTAAAGCTGAATACCAAGTCTACATGTGACTAACAGTTGTATGTTTAGCCTCGTTAGGCTTTCTATTTGATTACAGGGAAGCACAGCCACTACAGTGGCAGAGCCAATTTGTACAGTTTGTAAACATGCTCAAAATGGATCCCTGTGCAGATTGATAAAAGGGTAAGGCACTCCTGGTGGGAAACCTTTATTAAAGCTTTCCATGCACCTAAGTATATGTATGAGTGAGGTAAATATTTAATAAATTACTTAGACAACACTGTGGAATAGAGTAGGATAGGATAACCCTCTCTTCCTCAATTGTTATTGGGTTCATATCTGAGAAGTAGAAAAGGTCCTTATGATTGAGCTCTGAATAACTGTTGGAATAAAAGTATGAAAACAATGTTCTTTCAGAGCTGATGTACTAATGGCAAAATTAAATAATGGCTTGCATTGCAATGCAATAGTCTGATATACAACAAATATTTGTTTTATATACATTTAAATGCATAGAGTTTGGAATTGCATGATACATTTACCAAGATTTGTTTTTTTTTCTGTTTTTTATTGAGTATTCAGGAAGACCAAGTAATAAGACAATAGTCATAATGTGGAGCTATAAAGATATATATGAATGATTTTGTATTAGTGAGGAATGGATATTTATTTTATGTCATCATTATTTGTTGTTTTTTTACTGTTTCTAAATGGACTGGATCATGAGTCACATTGTATGACTGCACTGGGAACAAGTTAAGTTTATTTTTATATAAGAGCATTGCATTTTAGTTTTATACAAGTTAAGATGTTAATAATATAAACAGTTTTGTTCTGGTTTAAATTTGTGTTATTTAATGAAGAAAGTTGAAGTGCAGCCGCAATTAATTTTATTTTTATAAAAGAAAATTGTATTTTAGCCTTGCCCAAATTCAAATATTAATATAAATAAAACACTATTGTTCTTCTGCTTACTTTGTGTTTCATGATCATATTTTGGTTGTGTGTTCTTCTGTTTGTATTTAAAAGTTGGTATCCCACAATTCCATTGGAGTGGGCAGGGTTACATTATTATATATGCAAATTTTATGTTAATCAGTATACAGATTTATACCTATTTTTCATGGGCCTTTGTCCAGATTTTTGATGTTTCCAGGTTGAGAGGTATGTCTATGATTATTAGTTTAAATGTCACATTCCTTAATATTTTCTCTACTACTGAATTTATTCTTACAGTTATTTATAAAGTAGCCAATTCTTTTGTACCACTAAAACAATATGGTAGAATTTATGAGACTTATTCAGGTTAGGACCACAGCAGCACAAATTAATTCATTGTTATACTTCATACATTACTATGAAGCCCATTTTGTCTCGTTTTTTTCTGTTTTTGGCTTGAGAGTTAAAATGCAAGCCCCAAAATTCTCTAAAATCTGCAAATGTACATCTACACCTGTTTCTAATGTTTTTTTTATCCTAGGAAATCAGTTACCTTCTCCATAGGTTCACCACTTTTCTTATGTCAGGTTACGGATCAACTAACCATTTTTATCAGCAAAATTCTGGAAGATATAAATATGCATAACAGAAAAAAGTGACAATAATCATCATAATATTTCTTATCAAATACAATCGAGGTTAGAGCTGCTCCCACATCATCAGGCTACCTGTATACCTGTCTTAAGTCCATTTCACATCTTACATCAAATAAAACTCTATGAGCCAAGTAGTATTGTGGTCTCCTTTTTGATTAAATAACGCCATCTTTTTTCCTCTCCAGACTTCCTGTACTGCCTCTTTCTCAGAATTTAATCCATCAAATCCCCACATTACCTTGCCTGTCCTTTTACTTTAAGCCAAAAAACAAACACGGATTTGGAAACGCCAAACAACAATGTTTATTAACAGCAGTAGTGGTAGCAGTTACTCTGAACCACTTAAGTTGAGATTATATCTTATCTGCCTCCCTTCTTTTACAGACTGCTTGTTTTGAATCATTCCTGGATCAGTACATAGTCCGGGTCTTGTGCCTCTCTTAGCTGCTCTTTGTCTGGAGTCCTTTCTACAACATAATGCATTCCCACGTTATGATTTTAGAGCTTGATTTAAAATGCTAGATGTGATTCCCCTTCTTGATATCTGTAGCAGAATAAGGATTCCATCTCTTAAGAATCCATACATCTGACACAGCAACAAAGATTTTTGTTTGCCTAGCTAGAATTCTGTGGTTCCAAGTAAGTAAAAAAAATTACTTATTATAATCAATAAACCCTCTTTCCTCCCTACTGCCATATCAAGGGACACCCCTAACAGTAGATAGAAATGGTGCCACCTTATACTTCTTGGCATTGAGCCAGCAGCTACCATTCTGTTCCACCTAATGTATACACACCACTTAAAGGATTTAACCTGTTTTTCCAGACAACTCAATTCCCTGACTTCAGTCTATTACATAATAGCAAATATATGACTTCTGAGAAAATCTATCCCATTGATAAGCTCGGCAAATCCATCCCATTGATAAGTTCAGTGACATCACTGTAATCTCTGTATTGCTGAATGGCACAACCCCATTTTCTGGACAATCCATGCATTTCCAAAAGTGCTGTTTCAATTCATATCATATTGTTATCATCCATAACCTTCTATCTTCCATCTTTGGTTCATGCATACCACGACCTTTTCAAAACAGTGGCTTAGTTTGGCAGGCAAGATCTCCTCTTTGTTGAACATATGCTTGCTGGTTTCCCTCCAGATTGCTGTTATTCAGAAATCTCCTTGACTGTCCATTGTGTTATGTTGCCATGGTTTTCTCCAGGATAGATATTAGGCATAGTAGCCTTTAGTCTGAGGCCTTTATACTCAGGACGATCTCTGAGGATTTTACAGGCTAAGCCCATGCATTTTCAACTATTCAGACACAACAGTTATAGATTAAAAGGTCAATAATTAAGTCAGACTTATCTCCTGTAGGTATTTGACTCATTCTTTATACTCCTCTGGCAACAGAATGGCATTGGTGGACTGCTTTACTTCCCTGTGTACTGACTGTTGGAATGTAAATCATCTTACACTTGTAGCAGTACACTTCCTCAGGTACTTGTCTTTTGCTTAGTTTAGAAGGAAAGGTATGGATTCTTCCATATGTATAAGATAATAAGGAATCACAGAGTCATGTGTTCTAAGCATGCACTCAGGCATGCCACAATGTAAGACTTTGAGTTTTATCACACCTGTAGTAGCCAGCTCATCTGCTTCCAAGGACAGCTTCCCCAGCTGAGATCCCCCTCATAACCCAAAGTTGAAATAAAACTTCATCATGCTGTAACTGTAGCAAGCACCTTGCCACAATTGCTAATACACACACACACACACACACACACACACACACACACACACACACACACACACACACACACACACACACACACACACACACACACACACACTGTAGTACAACCATGAATGCACTATCAGCATTCAGTTATCAAGCAACAGTATAGTCCTCGATTCATAAATGAATGCTGGTTAGGAGCTTTCACTCCATTGGTAGTTGATAATCTTGCACCTAGGACAGCCACCCCCTTTGCCCATTCATAGTTATGGTACTGTGTTTTACACTGGTATTTTAATACTGATGTAAAATTTCAAATTATCAGCATTGCATATTCATGTCAAATGGCCCTTTTTTGTGTCAGTAGTACTCCACCTGTACACCAGTAGTGGTACTGCAGGCATTCCATAGTAGATGGCCATATCTCTGTAATACTAGAGTTGCCATGCATGTGGAACTTAATTGCAGCTATTGAGATGCTCAGTTAGATCAGGTGAGGATATAGTAGGTGTTTTTTTTTTTTTGTCTTGAGTTGATCCTTTCATGCACAGCGTATAACTGAAATTAAAGATTATTTACAAAACTCTATCCAAGCTTTAGTATTGTAGCCCACAGCATGCCACTGCTGCATTTCACCCATAATAACAAATGCATTACAGGGTGTTATCTGTCATACACATAGTATTATGGCTTGCATGCAGATGGCACTGTGTGAATATTGATCTTTGGAGGAAGAAACACAGTGACTGTGTGGGGACTCAGCAGTGTTTGGCATATAAAAACTAAAGTCTGTCTCGGTAACCAGTAAATAACATTTATTCTCAAAGCTGAGAAATATACATGCTTTCTTGCTGCAAGAGCATGCCTTCAGGATCCTGAGTTAGACTTTGGAATTCTTATGTTTCATGTGTGTCTTGACTCTGGACTTAGCTTGAACTTCTTTAAGCCTAGTGTTTACCTATACCATGACTAGGTAATCAGATTCATTTACATAGCATGTTTTTAAATCTCATTACGTCTTCTTGGCCTAGCATGTATTCCAGAAACCTGAAGCACTATCAGGTACTCTTAGACATATTTTACCCTTTGGTAAGATATTATTCTTGGTGGAAGAACTGGAATTCAACTAGGGATACTCAGCATAATCGAGGTGACCCTCCACAATGCTGTGCCTATCCTTTCAGAATTTGATCCCAAATAACAAGTGACAGTTAGCAGCAGTATGGTTTGAAACACAGCTCATTCTCCTGCTTTCTCCTGCACATTGCCTGGTCCTTTTAATGTACTCAGTCAGTCTGTGAGTTTGCATATTGCCTGTTCATTTTTTAAAAATATTTCTTTAATACCTCAACTTCATAAATGTTTTGATCAGTATATCCTTCTCTCACGTGTGACATATTTCATCTGCCATCTCTGCATCTCTTCCACCAATTGTCTGATGGACAACAAAAAATCAGTCTGATCTAACACTTCAGCCTTATTTGCAGTACCCATGCACTTCCTGCCTTCAGTGATACTATGTCAGATTTTCCCTGGTCCATATTGTTTTAATAAAATACTATATATTTTGTTCTTAAAAATCAAGACTGTATATTTTCTTTGTTTCATCTATGTAGATTGCTTGTAGAAATGTAAGCCCCATCTCAAAACATTCAGAAGACATTTTATGTCCATAATTCCACAATAATTCCAGCATTAAACTGTTGGATTGAAATAGTTCAGTGGTTAGATTAACACTACAAATTATGCTGAGAATATTTTGAAATTTTGAAAGAATCTAGGAAGCTAAGTAAATAAAAAAAATCTGCAGAACTAAACATATGACTGAGTTTTAAACTGCCAGCTACATATCTTAGTTTCATAGTAAAATATGTTCAATTTCTATTTAGATGAAAAAATATATACTGGTTGTGATTACTAGAAATGTACTGCACTTCTGCATAAGGACTGTGAAGGTAGGAGACAGTGTAAAGCAACAAAGAGAGTATTTACATATCCAAACCAATGCAGGTAGTACTAACAGGCAACTAACAAGGCTTTACTTTGAAGGACTAAGTAAATAATTGAGCAGTACAGGAACTATGCAGCTAGAAATATTTGTGCATTGAGCCTAAGCAAATTGAAACATTTGTGCAGTAAAACTCATGCAGATATGAGCAAGAGGCTATCCATGGAGTGGTCATATACCACGTTGTAGGATCACACAAGAACCAAAAACATGAACCCATAAAATGACAGATAAAATAAGTAGTGCATGTATTAGCTAGGTTATATATAGTGCATCGTAAGCCTATAAAGCCACACTGTATTTTAATCTTCACTTTTAGAATATCCATTAGGATACCTATCAGATGAATAAGAGATGAGGAAAATGGTATATAAAAGAAATATGAAAAAGGAAAAGACATCAAGCAGAGAGTCCTGCAGAAGGACAATATATAGATGTGTACAGGACAGCAGAGGCAGACTAACATACTTTTGGGATGGGATAGGACCATATGTTTGCTTTAAATTCAGAGAAGGGAATGGTAAACAGCAGGGTAGGGAAGGAAAGGAAAGATAACCAGCATTCTGGGCAAACAGCATCGTACAGAACAGCACAAAGAAACAAGGTTAGATATGTACACAATGGAATGAGGAGACATACATACATACATACATACATACATACACACATACATTCATACATACATGCAAATATGTCAGGCACAAATAAGTAATAATGCCCTTCTAGCCTGCCAATATATATCAAAACAGTTATTCTCATAATATGTGTCCAGGTTGTCCTGAAAAATATCTAAACTAGGGCTTGCTTTAATGTAATTTGGCAGTCTGTTCCACGCATCAGCTACTCTCTCAAAGAACCAGTCAGCACACCTCTCATTCCTGTATAATCTTGCACATAGGTTGCCTGAAAATTGTCTGCTACTTTTTGATAACAGCAAATATTCCTAGAGATTTGGGAGACATAAACTGAAAGGTGAATATTTAATACAGCACACAGTGATTGAAACTGTAGACTCATTTAAGGACCTGGATATATGGGTAGATTCAGCTATGAGTTTTTTTAATCATATCAACTAATTGGCTAATGATAGTTATAGAACTATAGGTTGTATAAAAATATTTATAAAGTCTAGGAAATCAAACATAATGAAGTCATTGTTTTTTAGTTACATTAGACCCAAACTTGAGTATGGAATAACAATATGGAAACCCTATAAGAAAACAAGCATGAGTAAACTGGAAAGAGTACAATGGAAATATACCAAGGGTATCCATGGATGTGAAAATTTAAGTTATTATGAAAGACTAAAATATCTGAACTTGTACAGTGTCTCTTACAGATATTTAAGTAGAGATCTTATTCAGGTATATAGGGCATTTAAGGACAACTACCTCTGGGAATGTTTGGGGTTATCAAAAAGTACTAGAGAATCGTCAGATAACCAATGTAGAAGGTTCTATAGGAATGAGAAGTGTACTAATTGGCTCCTGACAGAGTAGCTGATGCTTAGGACAGACTACCAAATTACATTAAAGCAAGTACTACTTTAGATATTTTTAAGAACAGCCTGGACATTTATTATGGGAACAAGTGTTTTGGCATATTGGCAAGCTAGAAGGGCTTTAATGTTCCTGCTTGAAACATTTGTATGTATGTTTGTATGTATGTAGAGGTTGTTGTTGTGTCTTTTGGCTTTTCCCGGTTAGGGGTCACCACAGCGGACCTCCAGGCCGCTAATGATTGGCAGTAGATTTTTACGTGCCGAGTTGCCAGCCCTGACACACAACCTTCAACGAAGGTACGCCCATTCACACATGTCTCCACACAGAAGACGCTCTAGCTGAGAATCGAACAGGACAACGTCTTACTGTGAGGCGACAATGCTCTAAAAATGCCCTATATGCCTGAATAAGATCTCCTGTTAAATGTCTGTGTGAGACAATGCACAAGTTCATATATTTTAGTCTTTTGTGATAATTTCCATGTCCATGGATGCCTTTGCTGTATTTCTGCTGCACTCTTTACAATTAATTCATGTTTGTTTTCTTATAAGGTTGACATAATATTAATCCATACACAGTAAAAACACAAAATGGAAAAAACGGAGATGACAAAGCAAAACCAATAACACCAAACAATTCTCCGCTGTAACAGGATTCCAATGAAAGCATTCCCACAACCCTGGTATATAGTAGTAGTCTCCGTGAAGAAACTGTGTAATTCACGACCATATAGCAATAAAAGTTTATTCTTAAAAACAACACAATGACAGATTAAGCGCTTTCATTTCCAATACCGGAAACTTCTTCAGAATAAATGGTACATATCTGGTGACGTCATTTATACTATTTGATACTAATTAATTACACTTCAATTGAAATCAATTAAAAAACATTCAACAATCACTGCGGTTGAGTAAAAAAATAATAAATAAATAAAAGCTACAGGGCAAGATACAAAAAACACATAGTGTAGTATAAACGTAACTTAAAATATGTAAAGAAATATGTATATATATATATATATATATATATATATATATAAATATATATATAAATATATATATATATGTAAGTATAAGATAAAAAGGAAATAAGTATAATGTATACATAGTTATACACTTTACTGTTTTTTTGTTGATTTTCTTTTGTTGTTAACTTTTAACTTGTTAGCCCTTAGTCTTAGGGCTGGAAGAAGTGACACATAATCATTCATCCCAGTGACACATAATCATTCATCCCAGGGAATTCATGTGTAAATTTGTGTGAATGTATCATCGCATACCTCTCAACTGTACAGATTTTCGCAGAATGTACAGATTTTTGCTTTGTATTTTTGGTCTGTTTTTCATAAAGTTGTGGTTTGCTGGCAAATTAGTGGCAAATCATTAAAGTCTGATGTTAAGTTTCAGACTTTATACCTTTCAAAAAATTCAAGCTAATGTGAAACCTGTTATTCTATCAACTTTCTAAGTTTGCAAGAGCAATATTTAAAAATTGTCCCTATTTTTGGGGATTTGTCTGCGCATTATTTATGGATTTGCGCAGATTTCTTGCTCTAAGAGGTTGAGAGGTATGACTGTACGCATGTGTTTTTATGTTTGTCTGCATGTATGTGTGAATGTGTGCATGAAAGAAGAGAGACTGTGTGTGTGTGTGTGTGTGTGTGTGTGTGTGTGTGTGTGTGTGTGTGTGTGTGTGTGTGAGAGAGAGAGAGTGAGAGAGAAAGCGAGAGTGATGTGTGACTGAATGCGTGTATGTAAGCAGAGGGGAACGCGTGTGAGAGAGAGAGCGAGAGAGTGATGACTGATCTTGTGTGTGAATGTGTGTATGAAAGCAGAAAGACTGTGTGTGTGTGTGTGTGTGTGTGTGTGTGTGTGTGTGTGTGTGTGTGTGTGTGTGTGTGTGTGTGTGAGCATACCTCTCAACCTCTTCAAGCAAGAAATATGGACAAAGCTACAAATAATGGTGGAACAAAGGTCCAAAAATTGGGACACTTTTTAAATATTGCTCTTACAGACTTAGAAAGTTGATAAAACAACGGGTTTTGCATTGGCATGAAATTTGTCAAGGATATGAAGTCTGAAACTGAAATGACTCCCATTATTTTCTTACTTCAGTTCTCAATGATTAGACATTGGTTTGCCAGAAATCCACACATTTTAGGAGAAATAGACCAAAAGTATAAGGCAAAAATCTGGACATTCTGCGAAAATCTGGACAGTTGAGGTGTGTGTGTGTGTGTGCGTGTGTGTGTGTGTGTGTGTGTGTGTGTGTGTGTGTGTGTGTGTGTGTGTGTGTCTGTGAGACAGAAATACTTCCTCTAACACCATTTGTAGTCCCTCATGTACGTCCAATTAACTGCATGACATGCTGTAGTCAAGTATGCAATCCCTAAGCCTACTTACAAAAAAAAAATATATAACTATACATGGGGTCACAGCAAGTACTATGCAGACATAATGAAGTGATGCAGTATAACTTCATATAACTCCACTACATGCAGAACCCCACATTAAATATCTATATACTGCATATCTAGACATGGTAAAGGTGTTCAATACCATTCCACACTCAGGTATCATAGATAAACTCATATAGCTAAATGACAGTTGCTATGCATCTCATTGGATAGCAAATTGGCTCACAGATAGAGCACAGAAAGTTATGGTGGGCACCTCTACCTCCTCCAAAAGAGCTATCTCTATTGGTGTACCCCAGAGTTCAGTGCTTGGGTCATTCTTCTTTGACATTTATTTCTCTGAGATCAAAGCCAATGTTAAGGGTTTATAACTGACCAAGTATGCATATAACTGGAAACTTGGTGGCATCATAAACTTCCCAGGGGGCACCAAGTTCCTCTAAGAGGGCCTATCCCAAACAGATAGCTGGAGTCAAAACCATGGACTAAAACTAAAGGCCAAGAGGGTATCATATCCTTTAGCAGGTTTGACTCCCCTTGTAATTGTCACATTGACAGCACACCCCTTAAAACTGATCACATAGGGATTGGCAACTTATGCTGACAATGAACTGTCCTTTGATCATGACATATCCACTATTGTAAGGAAGCCATTTTCATCACACAGCTTATATCTAAAGGAATGGCATCCAGGCCGACGGATGTAATCATTTCACTGTACTCATCTCTCATTCGGCTGATCATTGAACATAATGCCCAAGGGATCTCAAATGATTTTCCCAAATAAACAGGGTATATTTGAGGGAATTATGTGTATCACAGTGGCTACAATTGCTATGGAACTGTGCTCTACTCCATGTAAAGCAAAGTAGTTATCTTACATTATTAAAATATAATTTAGATGACTAGATGGGAAACAATAAATTTGCTGTCAGTTTAGCACTGTATATAACTTTTCCTTATTTTTCATCTCCTGCGTCTTGCTTTGCCAATAATATGTATGTTTGAAGGACTTGAAATAAATCTATATAAAAAGGAAGTAATTGGAACCCCTGACTCTTTTTTATTGTTCTATTCCAACAAACTACTCAGTTAGCAGTGACACATGTATTACTCTATATATTCTCATTATTCTGAAAAAAAAAAAGTTTCTACAGTACTGTTGAAAAGTACATGCATAATTATAAACCTTTAAGCTACTATGTATATTTGCTTCAGATTTCTCTTTTAAAATAATAGCCTCCATTTCTCCTAAAAATTGTAATTGCTCCCTGATGTACTCTCCCTTATTTAACCCAAAACTTCTTGTTTTTCATCAGTTACTATACAGTCATATTATTCTTATCTGTAATATCTTTAACAAGATGCAACAATGTAATGTATATTATTCAAAGGCTGTAGCCTCCAGATCAGTTATTCTTCCATTGGCGCATTCCCTTCATATAATTATTTATAATCTGATTAGTTTTATTAGAATTAATTTCTTCTGACTGCCATTTATTGATAGCTGCCAAAACCTTGAAGGAGATAATTGTGGTCCTTTCTTCTGGTGGTGAACAATTTGAGCCTTGCCTTACATATTTTATGTTTTTCTTTTCAGTTGTTATTGTTTTAATTGTTTCAACATTAATCTAATATGCAATGTATTGTAGCGCAGGCATATAAAATTGTCTTATTGACTGATTTAAACATTTGCTTTCTGCAGTTTCCTTTTTTCTTCATAAAACCAATAATTTATTCCATCTTTCTATGGTCCCCTTTCTTCTTTTACTGATCTCAACACAGCACCAAATCCACCTCTCTTCTCTGTAACTCACTTTTAACCAAAATTTAACATTCTACACATTATAGTGTTTTTAGTGTAAACGTATACAGACTTCAATGATCATTCCTTGCAAAGTCATTAATTCAGAAAGGTAGGCTGCAACAGGTATGGTTAACTAATCCAACTTCAAATAACTGAATTTTTCCCTGGGTCTCTGCCACATCATTTTAAATAATGTCTCCTTCCTGACAAGCTGTTTGCTGGTATGTGTCCTTTTTACATAACACTATGACTACGTAGGTCAGTTACTCCATAAACATTCTTATTCCTCAAATCTAAGTAAAGAGTTTAACTCTTCACCCTCCTCCACTATGACCACCTCAACAATTTCCTCCATAATGATGACCAGTGGTCTTTCTAATTCCATTAGCTGTAATCCAAAACTTTGCTACTAAGATTAGAATTTTATCAGGCAATCCTTTCTTTTCCAGACAAATAGTTTATCTTTATCATTATCTTATAACTCCTCCCCCCTCTTTGTTGAGTCAAACAAGAAATATTCCAACAAGCATGGGAAGCATTACAAGTCCTGGTAAAGTTTTCTTAGGTCTGACTCTATGACAGCTTGGCATTGTTGAACAGAGATGCAATATACAGGCCTAGTATGATCCAACCATTCAAAACAAATTGTATAAAATAAATAAACAAAGAAACAATCAAGCAAATAAAGGATGAAAATGTGTTTCTTGGCTTAACCATGAAAATGAAAATCATGTAATTCTGTTAGATGAAAAGTATTCTTTGTTTTTTTTTTTCTTTCATTTTTAATTTTAGCCAGAATAGAATAGAATACTAATCCATCAAGACCATTAGTACATTCTCAAAATGTATCCTCAACAAATATAATAATTTGTAAATGTACTTTATTTAACTCACCAAAAAAAGTCCTATAAAAAATAACTTGCTCGTTCTATTTGCAATTCATCTTTAAGTTTTCATTCAGCTACAGCCTTTTTCAGTTTTCTAATTGTGCCATATTTTTAGCACTATTGTTGAATTGCTTTTCATTATACATTACACATTGCATTATTTGGAGCTAATGTCTGGTTTGTACTCAGAACAGAAATAACCAGTAAAGTCTTGGCTATCAATTCCTAAAAGAACTTTGATATATTAGCCTTGGATTGTCACAGGAAAACAAGAAGTATAATGTATTTGTATCTAAAAGAGGCAGATAATACTTTAATAAAACGTATTAACTCTGCCCAGATGGTGCAACATTTAACAATTAGCAAGCCGAGCTTTGGTCAGTAGTGCAGTGATTACATTGTCCAATATGAAGGTCTTAGAGGCACACCAAAAGAGGATGGCCAAAAAGTTGTATGTCATTCATTTATGTAGGAAATCATGTTAAAAACAGCAGCTTTGATGATAACATATAATGGCATGAGACAAACCACCATAACATATCTGTACAAGGCTGTATCTTTTGAAAATGTCAAGAAATGTGATTATTGATTGCAGAGATATATAGCTGTTTACAAATTACAGTTTCATTACAAAATACATTATCTTGAGACATGTATGCCCTTTAATATTGCTTAGAAGACGTCATATTTTTGGAAGATTTCAGCAAAGTATTATCTGGGTAATAAAATTATGCTGTGGGGATGCATTGCCCAGATAACCCTATAGAGTCTTTAGATTCTGTTTATGGTTTCTGTTTTGAGATAATCTAATGAAAAAAATATTTGTAGGTTATAACTCCCCTAAGTGAGAGAGCAAAATTATATATAACATACATACACACACACACACACACACACACACACACACACACACACACACGCACACACATGCACACACATGCACACACACGCATATATATATATATATATATATATATATATATATATATATATATACATATATATATATGTATATTTATACTACAAAGAGAATGTATGCTTGTTTGATGATGCAGTTTCATTTGGTAATATGGTTAGCAGTTTGTTGCCCAAGTTGCTCTTTTTGTTATTTATGTATGCAGAACTGTTTTTTTCAAGCTTTGTGTTTTACTTGTTTTGTTTTTATTCAGTTCAACTATTAATAGGAAACAGTTTTGTACTATATACACTGGTGTCCCTTTCACTAGCACAGCTGCTTCAGTGAAATTAAATGAAATAAGAGATGTAATATGCAACAAGTGAATTTTATTCTTGTTTAATTACAAGAGAACTGCAAAAAATTATTCAGTATTTCTCAACAACAGACACTGATTTTTAAGCATCAGGTTTTGTGCTAATACCAGCCATACCAAAAAGCATTTTATACTGTATGTTTCAATAAACCAGAAGGAATAGTCATCTAAATGTATCTAATTATGTCCAGCTGTGAGCAGTGTGGTGATAACAAATGTGCATTTTTTTTGTTTTATATAACTATACTTTATTATATAAATAACAAACATAGTTGATAACTGCCCCAAACTCTCAGTTATAATCCAAACAAAAGAAGTTTGCCAGATAATGTTAATGGTTAAATATACTTATTTGCACGCGGTTTTTAAACAAGAAACTCCCTTTTCTGTGCATGGTAGATTTATTTCAGTCTCTTATTTTGCTGCTTGCTCCATAATTCTCTTTTTCCTACTCGCTGTATAACTTGCAGTAAAAACTACAGAGGCTGAATGGTCTGTGCAATATGGCTTTGTACACACTGCTACTGGCACATTACCAAAGATGTGTGACTAAATGTGTAAAGAAAAGTAATACAAGTGTGACATTTGCACATTACTTTAGTTATATATTTATCAAGGGCCTGTCCTTAGAAAGTTCTGGAACAGATTTATTAATTAATTATGCTTAAATTGTTATTAAAGTTAATATTGTATTATAGAGATAACATTTGTTATGTACTTGATAACAATTCTAATTAATTCTAATTATTTCCAACATTGCAGAAGATGTGTTTTTCCTGGACAAAGAAAATCCAAGGACAATGTTAATATATGGAATTTTCTCAACATCAAGGTATTTTTCTTTCACTCCGTGATCATCTGTAAATCTAAGGCTCACAATTAATGAAGTGTGCATCTGAGTAAGTTTGAAAAGACACATTTAAAATGCTTACTGGTATTATGCTGAATATTAAATGTGAGGTATCTTTCAGTTCTTATGTATTTTTTAAAATTTTGAATTTCAGTGCTCTGTCCATAAAGTCTAAAATGGCAGGCTTAACTAGACTGGCAAAACTGCATTAAGTAGTTCAGACAATTTAGGTTTCCTGCTGTATTGTTTACTTTTTGATCATCTGGGGGAAATTTTGAAGGGGGCTTTTAAAAAAAAAGTTAATTGACTGAGTTTTTTTTTTTGCATCTTTTTAAAAAGGTATTTTGTTTGTGTAGTTTCAATGTAATCTAATTTGATTTCTATATCTGAGTTTGCCTTGATGTTACAAATCCCCCCCCCTTGTGGATCCAAACTGCTTTGCAGAAGACTTTGTAAATATTTCTATAATTTATTGCATCTTAGACTATGGGCAAACCATACATCAGTGCACTGACTGGAGAACAAGCGTTCTCCAGCAGGGTATTAATGTACAAGTAATGTCTACTGAGAAGAATAAGTCCACCACTTCATGGCAGCATATCAAGCTGCTGTGGAGCTCAGACTGAAAAAATGGAACAGCCACTATTATTTTACACTCACTAAGCAGCATTTTTGCTGTTTAGTGAATCTAAAATAAAATTAAAAAAAAGAAAAAAAGCATGTGTGTGAATGTATCATCGCATACCTCTCAACTGTACAGATTTTCGCAGAATGTACAGATTTTTGCTTCGTATTTTTGGTCTGTTTTTCATAAAGTTGTGGTTTGCTGGCAAATTAGTGGCAAATCATTAAAGTCTGATGTTAAGTTTCAGACTTTATACCCTTCAGAAAATTCAAGCTAATGTGAAACCTGTTATTCTATCAACTTTCTAAGTTTGCAAGAGCAATATTTAAAAATTGTCCCTATTTTTGGGGATTTGTCTGTGCATTATTTATGGCTTTGCGCAGATTTCTTGCTCTAAGAGGTTGAGAGGTATGACTGTACGCATGTGTTTTTATGTTTGTCTGCATGTTTGTGTGAATGTTTGCATGAAAGAAGAGAGACTGTGTGTGTGTGTGTGTGTGTGTGTGTGTGTGTGTGTGTGTGTGTGTGTGTGTGTGTGTGTGTGTGTGTGTGAGAGAGAGAGAGAGTGAGAGAAAGCAAGAGTGATGTGTGACTGAATGCGTGTATGTAAGCAGAGGGGACTGCGTGTGAGAGAGAGAGCGAGAGAGTGATGACTGATCTTGTGTGTGAATGTGTGTATGAAAGCAGAAAGACTGTGTGTGTGTGTGTGTGTGTGTGTGTGTGTGTGTGTCTTTGAGACAGATCCAGAAAGTGAGAGAAAAAGCAAGAGTGATGTATGACTAAATGCATGGGTGTAACAGAAGAGACTGTGTGTGAGAGATATGAGACCGATCTTGTGTGAGTTAATGTGTGTATTTAAAAAGAGCAGATTGTGTGTGTGTGTGTGTGTGTGTGTGTGTGTGTGTGTATGTATGCGTGTGAAAGCTGAAGAGACTGTATATTTGTGTATGAGAGAGAGAATTGTCTGTATGCAAAACTGTTGTGTTTCACTTGCTTATTCTTTTTAAGTACTATTATTATTTTTTTATATATGTTTGATGTAAAATACTTCCTCTAACACCATTGACGTATACTACAACAAGTATGAAACATTAAGTGGTGGAACTATTTTACATCAAAAATATATTAAAAAAATAAAATAGTACTTAAAAGATACATAAGTAAGTAAAACACAACAATTTTACAGAGAGCCCATCGTCTAAGCACAATAATGCCCTCCAGGGTGTGTGTTAATGTGCAATTAATGCCCGGCCAGGGGTGTTGTAAGATCCAATGTCACAGGTGGGCATTAATTACACTTTAACACATACCCTGTCAGGCACTATTGTTTGCTGAGAATACATTTAAAATCTACACACAGTTCATCAATTTGTCTTTACACTTATCATCTAGGCCTGCAGTAAGGGGACACAATAGAAAGTCTACAGTAAGAGAATCTATCCTGATAATTGACTGAATAAATTTGAAACACACATCAGCATTTATGAATGGAACTATCTCTGGCAGACCACAAGCCTCTCTTGGCTACTGTGGTAGGTGACATGGTTACTGCCATAGTCTGGCTTTGCTGAAGGGCAAAGATCACATAAATGAACTTTAAAAAGTGTGAGGTGAGATGTCGTAGTTAAAAGATAAAATTTGTAGTCCCTTATGTACTTCCAATTAACTGCATGACATGCTGTAGTCAAGTATGCAATCCCTAAGCCTACTTACAAAAAAACATTATATAACTATACATGGGGTCACAGCAAGTACTATGCAGACATAATGAAGTGATGCAGTATAACTTCATATAACTCCACTCCATGCAGAACCCCACATTAAATATCTATCTACTGCATATCTAGACATGGTAAAGGTGTTCAATACCATTCCACACTCAGGTATCATAGATAAACTCACCCAGCTAAATGACAGTTGCTATGCATCTCATTGGATAGCAAATTGGCTCACAGATAGAGCACAGAAAGTTATGGTGGGCACCTCTACCTCCTCCAAAAGAGCTATCACTATTGGTGTACCCCAGAGTTCAGTGCTTGGGTCATTCTTCTTTGACATTTACTTCTCTGAGATCAAAGCCAATGTTAAGGGTTTATAACTGACCAAGTATGCATATAATTGGAAACTTGGTGGCATCATAAACTTCCCAGGGGGCACCAAGTTCCTCCAAGAGGGCCTATCCCAAACAGATAGCTGGAGTCAAAACCATGGACTAAAACTAAAGGCCAAGAGGGTATCATATCCTTTAGCAGGTTTGACTCCCCTTGTAATTGTCACATTGACAGCACACCCCTTAAAACTGATAACATAGGGATTGGCAACTTATGCTGACAATGAACTGTCCTTTGATCATGACATATCCACTATTGTAAGGAAGCCATTTTCATCACACAGCTTATATCTAAAGGAATGGCATCCAGGCCGACGGATGTAATCATTTCACTGTACTCATCTCTCATTCGGCTGACCATTGAATATAATGCCCAAGGGATCTCAAATGATTTTCCCAAATAAACATGGTATATTTGAGGGAATTATGTGTATCACAGTGGCTACAATTGCTATGGAACTGTGTTCTACTCCATGTAAAGCAAAGTAGTTATCTTACATTATTAAAATATAATTTAGATGACTAGATGGGAAACAATAAATTTGCTGTCAGTTTAGCACTGTATATAACTTTTCCTTATTTTTCATCTCCTGCTTCTTGCTTTGCCAATAATATGTATGTTTGAAGGACTTGAAATAAATCTACATAAAAAGGAAGTAATTGGAACCCCTGACGATTTTTTTATTGTTCTATTCCATCAAACTACTCGGTTAGCAGTGACACATGTATTACTCTATATATTCTCATTATTCTGAAAAAAAAGTTTCTACAGTACTGTTGAAAAGTACATGCATAATTATAATCCTTCAAGCTACTATGTATATTTGCTTCAGATTTCTCTTTTAAAATAATAGCCTCCATTTCTCCTAAAAATTGTAATTGCTCCCTGATGTACTCTCCCTTATTTAACAGAAAGCTCCTTGTTTTTCATCAGTTACTATACAGTCATATTATTCTTATCTGTAATATCTTTAACAAGATGCAACAATGTAATGTATATTATTCAAAGGCTGTGGCCTCCAGATCAGTTATTCTTCCATTGGTGCATCCCCTTCATATAATTATTTATAATCTGATTAGTTTTATTAGAATTAATTTCTTCTGACTGCCATTTATTGATAACTGCCAAAACCTTGAAGGAGATAATTGTGGTCCTTTCTTCTGGTGGTGAACAATTTGAGCCTTGCCTTACATATTTTATGTTTTTCTTTTCAGTTGTTATTGTTTTAATTGTTTTAACATTAATCTAATATGCAATGTATTGTAGAACAGGCATATAAAATTGTCTTATTGACTGATTTAAACATTTGCTTTCTGCAGTTTCCTTATTTCTTCATAAAACCAATAATTTATTCCATCTTTCTATAGTCCCCTTTCTTCTTTTACTGATCTCAACACAGCACCAAATCCACCTCTCTTCTCTGTAACTCACTTTTAATCAAAATTTAACATTCTACATATTATAGTGTTTTTAGTGTAAACGTATACAGACTTCAATGATCATTCCTTGCAAAGTCATTAATTCAGAAAGGTAGGCTGCAACAGGTATGGTTAACTAATCCAACTTCAAATAACCGAATTTTTCCCTGGGTCTCTGCCACATCATTTTAAATAACGTCTCCTTCCTGACAAGCTGTTTGCTGGCATGTGTCCTTTTTTACATGACACTATGACTACGTAGGTCAGTTACTCCATAAACATTCTTGTTCCTCAAATCTAAGTAAAGAGTTTAACTCTTCACCCTCTTCCACTATGACCACCTCAACAATTTCCTCCATAATGATGACCAGTGGTCTTTCTAATTCCATTAGCTGTAATCCAAAACTTTGCTACTAAGATTAGAATTTTATCAGGTAATCCTTTCTATTCCAGATAAATAGTTTATCTTCATCATTATCTTTTAACTCCTTCCCCCTCTTTGTTGAGTCAAACAAGAAATATTCCAACAAGCATGGGAAGCATTACAAGTCCTGGTAAAGTTTTCTTAGGTCTGACTCTATGACAGCTTGGCATTGTTGAACAGAGATGCAATATACAGGCCTAGTATGATCCAACCATTCAAAACAAATTGTATAAAATAAATAAACAAAGAAACAATCAAGCAAATAAAGGATGAAAATGTGTTTCGTGGCTTAACCATGAAAATGAAAATCATGTAATTCTGTTAGATGAAAAGTATTCTTTGGTTTTTTTCCTTTCATTTTTAATTTTAGCCAGAATAGAATAGAATACTAATCCATCAAGACCATTAGTACATTCTCAAAATGTATCCTCAACAAATATAATACTTTGTAAATGTACTTTATTTAACTCACCAAAAAAAGTCCTATAAAAAATAACTTGCTCATTCTATTTGCAATTCATCTTTAAGTTTTCATTCAGCTACAGCCTTTTTCAGTTTTCTAATTGTGCCATATTTTTAGCACTATTGTTGAATTACTTTTCATTATACATTACACATTGCATTATTTGGAGCTAATGTCCGGTTTGTACTCAGAACAGAAACAGCCAGTAAAGTCTTGGCTATCAATTCCTAAAAGAAATTTGATATAGTAGCCTTGGATTGTCACAGGAAAACAAGTAGTACAATGTATTTGTATCTAAAAGAGGCAGATAATACTTTAATAAAACATATTAACTCTGCCCAGATGGTGCAACATTTAACAATTAGCAAGCAGAGCTTTGGTCAGTAGTGCAGTGATTACATTGTCCAATATGAAGGTCTTAGAGGCACACCAAAAGAGGATGGCTAAAAAGTTGTATGTCATTCATTTATGTAGGAAATCATGTTAAAAACAGCAGCTTTGATGATAACATATAATGGCATGAGACAAACCGCCATAACATATCTGTACAAGGCTGTATCTTTTGAAAATGTCAAGAAATGTGATTAATGATTGCAGAGATATATAGTTGTTTTCAAATTACAGTTTCATTACAAAATACATTATCTTGAGACATGTATGCTCTTTAATATTGCTTAGAAGACATCATATTTTTGGAAAATTTCAGCAAAGTATTATCTGGCTAATAAAATGATGTTGTGGGGATGCATTGCCCAGATAACCCTATAGAGTCTTTAGATTCTGTTTATGGTTTCTGTTTTGAGATAATCCTAATGAAAAAAAATATTTGTAGGTTATAACTCCCCTAAGTGAGAGAGCAAAATTATATATAACATACATACACACACATGCACTCATACACACACACACACACACACACACACACACACACACACACACACACACACACACACATATATATATATATATATATATATATATATATATATATATATATATATTTGGTTCCCTATCAGAAGCCTGAAACACTATAAGCCTGAAAATCAAAATCCTGAAAACTAAAGCCTGAAAATTCAAAATCCCGAAAGCCCAAAATCCTGAAACTCAAAATCCTGAAAACACAAATAATGCTACTATGTCACTATAAAGACACTAATATCTACCAACTGACCCTGACCCTAACCCTAACCCTAAGGTCCGTCACTATCGCACACTCACTGACCCAGCCTAACCTAACTCTGACCGCGCCCCTAACCCAATATTTGTCACTATTGCATACATGCCTAACCTGCCCTAACCCTAACTCCAATAAACCGCCCTAACCCTAACATAAAACCAACGCACACTTACCTGAACAGCGCATGACCCTAACACCACAGGGCTAACAATAGCAAAGCCACAATGACGTCACTTTGTCCATTTTGTGTTTTCAGGATTTTGAGTTTCAGGATTTTGGGTTTTCGGGATTTTGAATTTTCAGGCTTTAGTTTTCAGGATTTTGATTTTCAGGCTTATAGTGTTTCAGGCTTCTGATAGGGAACCATATATATATATATATATATATATATATATATATATATATATATATATATATTTATACTGCAAAGAGAATGTATGCTTGTTTGATGATGCAGTTTCATTCGGTAATATGGTTAGCAGTTTGTTGCCCAAGTTGCTCTTTTTGTTATTTATGTATGCAGAACTGTTTTTTTCAAGCTTTGTGTTTTACTTGCTTTTATTCAGTTCAACTATTAATAGGAAACAGTTTTGTACTATATACACTGGTGTCCCTTTCACTAGCACAGCTGCTTCAGTGAAATTAAATGAAATAAGAGATGTAATATGCAACAAGTGAGTTTTATTCTTGTTTAATTACAAGAGAACTGCAAAAAATTATTCAGTATTTCTCAACAACAGACACTGATTTTTAAGCATCAGGTTTTGTGCTAATACCAGCCATACCAAAAAGCATTTTTATACTGTATGTTTCAATAAACCAGAAGCAATAGTCATCTAAATGTATCTAATTATGTCCAGCTGTGAGCAGTGTGGTTATAACAAATGTGCATTTTTTTGTTTTATATAACTATACTTTATTATATAAATAACAAACATAGTTGATAACTGCCCCAAACTCTCAGTTATAATCCAGACAAAATAAGTTTGCCAGATAATGTTAAATGGTTAAATATACTTATTTGCACACAGTTTTTAAACAAGAAACTCCCTTTTCTGTGCATGGTAGATTTATTTCAGTATCTTATTTTGCTGCTTGTCCATAATTCTCTTTTTCCTACTCACTGTATAACTTGCAGTAAAAACTACAGAGGCGGAATGGTCTGTGCAATATGGCTTTGTACACACTGCTACTGGCACATTACCAAAGATGTGTGACTAAATGTGTAAAGAAAAGCAATACAAGTCTGACATTTGCACATTACTTTAGTTATATTTTTATCAAGGGCCTGTCCTTAGAAAGTTCTGGAACAGATTTATTAATTAATTATGCTTAAATTGTTATTAAAGTTGATATTGTATTATAGAGATAACATTTGTTATGTACTTGATAACAATTTTAATTAATTCTAATTATTTCCAACATTGCAGAAGATGTGTTTTTCCTGGACAAAGAAAATCCAAGGACAATGTTAATATATGGAATTTTCTCAACATCAAGGTATTTTTCTTTCACTCCGTGATCATCTGTAAATCTAAGGCTCACAATTAATGAAGTGTGCATCTGAGTAAGTTTGAAAAGACACATTTAAAATGCTTACTGGTATTATGCTGAATATTAAATGTGAGGTATCTTTGGTTCTTATGTATTTTTTTAAATTTTGAATTTCAGTGCTCTGTCCATAAAGTCTAAAATGGCAGACTTAACTAGACTGGCAAAACTGCATTAAGTAGTTCAGGCAATTTAGGTTTCCTGCTGTATTGTTTACTTGTAGTAGAAAGTACAGTATGCTGAGTGCTGAGAGTGAACCATTTCTTGGCAGCAGGGGACAGAAATCCATTGAAATCAAGGAACTATAGTATTTTAATTTATGGTAGTTCTAGCAGTGTGCTTATCTCTGGTACACTGATGCATTACTATCTAGTACATATTTCATTATATCTTTTGTTTTATGTTCTTAATTGACTATGCCATCAATAAGGTTCATTGGTTGTGTTACAATGAGCACCAATCAAATTCCATCATTCTGTATCAATGTACTTCAAATGTGTCTGAGTCTCTTTCTTGAAAAATGTGTTACATTATTAAATTTCATGCCCCTAAGCTTTGATTATTTTATGTATCATACTCAAAAGAGAAAATACTGATTTTACATTTTTAATCACTCATAAAATATATCCATTCATTCATTAACTCAAGTACTGATTTTAAATCTTTAAACACTCATGAAGTATAGTCATTCATTCACTCACTCACTTTCAGTTTATATACACACAGAGTCAGACACACATACACAAGCACACACACACACACACACACACACACACACACACACACACACACACACACACACACACACACAGTTTAAGTATTGCTAATTTACCTACCCAAATGCCTTTATAATATGTAAATAAATTTAAAACCCCACGAACAATCTACAGGGTATAAAAAGAACATGGAATTTGTTTACAGAAGTGCAGAATCATAAAATCTGAATTGCACTGCCCACTTTCAATAACTACAGTGTAGCAATTTTCAGTCTGCTGGGCAAGGGTGTTCTTAGGCTTCTGTTGTTATGTTTTTATTTGTTAGGTTTTCATTTTACAAGATTGGAGAACTATTTTTTTGATGTACTATTATAGAAAGCATGTTTAAAAGCATATTACTTTTGTTTAATCACTCTGAGTTTTCCAAGGCACAAACAATAAATACGTTCCTTATGTGAGTCAGAAAAAGTACTGTATATTGGCTCACACTTGACAGAAAACATTGATGCATTATCAACATGAAAGCATTTCCTTTTAAGTAGCAAGGAAACTATGAGACTGACATCATATCCATGGCAGTTGTCTTTGCATCTTTAAAGGCAGCAAGATCTGAAGAAGAAAGAGACAGAAAAGATTTAGCTAATAAAATTATGTACAATGGAGACTGGAAAAATAGCCAAAGTATGCACTCTGAGTAATAAAGTTCAACCTGCATAAAACTTTTCTAACAGACGGGTGTCAGCCAGTAAATAAATGCATTCCCCACTACTGATGTCAGATTCCTGGACTGCTATTAGCACTCACAGAGAAACACCATAGAGAAATGTACTATGTCCAGAATGTACTGACAGGAGTGTGCAGTGCTGTGTGTATTTGTGACCCAGGTCAATCTGTTCAAATAAATCCTTTTTTCTTCACACCTTCAAAGCTATAAATGACTGCTCATGAGGGAATGGTTTTAAAAAGGATTCAAGTTATCATGGAAACTACGGCCTTATTTAACAAAAAATGTCTGAGAGCTAAGATTACTAATTTCCTAGAAGACTTGACATTTACACAAGAAATGAACTCTTTAAAACCTGAACAAAATCATTCAGCTCACGTGGTGTATTACATGACTTTACAGTAGTTGTTCTTATGAGACAGGTGTTTGGAGAAAAAAAAATAGGTCACTGGAAAGTTAATCAGGCTGAGGAAAAAATGCTTTGCATTTCTCTTGTGACTGCTTGGTTATCTCTTGGTCAACTGAGAGGCCCATTTCGGATAACTTGTTTTATTCTGGACCATTGTCTGATCTAATAAGAAAAAAAAAAAAAAACTTTTCCCACCACAAATATTTTTCCTGTGACTGCATGATTATCTGTTGGTCACCTGACAGTCCCATTGGGATACCATTTAATAATCTGCACCATTATCTTATCTAATGAGAACAAACAATTCACAGCTTTATTTGTCATTGGTGGTCTGTGGGATCATAAGAATATTCAAGAATATTCTACTTTGATCAGCACTTGGCCAAAAACTGCTAAACTGGGTAGTATCAGTTACTCCATGCTTAGTACTTTTACAGCAACTACAAAGTTTATTAACAGCAATCTATCTGTAGTCAAAACTCAATGTTCACTAGTTAAATGTTACATTTTTAGTTGCAGAGATAAAATGGCACAGCCTCTTATCATTCAACAACTACAATCACAGTGTTCTAGGATGGCTTATTGAATGTTAAAATTAATATCATTAAATCAATTTCAATGAAGGCTGGACAACTTGATAAACAACACATTTCTGAACTGGGCATATGGCCCTTTTGGTAGACAAGTTTTTTTAAGGAATTATACCAGCTCGGTGTTTGTGGTGATTCTACTTCATATTTCAGAACTAAAAAGAATGTCTTCTTCCTTAGCTGCTGTTAAATCTGAAGAAAAATATACTTAGGCATATTTAGTGCCTTTCCAGAGTCTACTTAACAGTCCAAAACATAAAGATTGCAAGACTAAGAGGTGAGACATTTCTCTGGGATTAGAATTAATTTTATTTAAAACAAAATGCAAATTAAAGAATAACTAGTGCAGTTTCTATCCGTCTTAATAATTCTTACAGAGTATTCAATACAGCTAGAGTACAGTCTTCACCTTGGCCAATGGTAGTCAAAATTTTTACAGCAAGAGGGAGAGTCACTGTCTTGTTCTATACTCCTTCAAATCAGAACTGATAACAAATATAACTAATTATATAATAATATAGTGTAATTAATATAATATCATGATAAAACAATTGACATCAAGAGCTAAAAATATTGAATTGATGGGTCCTGCAATATCCCAGGATGCATCTTAAATAGCATGAAGCATGATTTAATCACAGACCTAATAAGAGGTGACCTGTGTCTGGCATACAAGACATCCTCCAACCCATTACTGATGGATTTACTGCACATCGGCAAGTCAAATGGCATTAGAAATTATGTGTCTGGGGATCTAAACCACTTCTGCAATATCAACAGAAGAGTTTGGAGGGACAATTATATCTTGCAGAGGATACTGCTGTGGAATAGATTCCCCATCCACATAAAGTTCTTTCCTATCCATATTCAAGTGCAACGTAGATCTATTGATGGAAAACAGAAAATGGACTGCCCACTGTACTAATAATGAACAGAAGCAATTCCTAAATGTTTTATCCCATGCATGGGTCCTTTCAAATGATCTATGGTATAATCACAATTATTGTCATTTGGGGCAATATGTAATAAGTTATTTTGAGCACAAAAACGAAAACTCTCTAGGCTTAAAATAGCCCACAAGGGAGCTAGCCTGGTACTTACCTAGGAACTTCTAACACTATACTTTCCATATTTACTGACCATTCCCAAGATGTGTTGAAAAATAAGTACTTACTTCTCAACACCAAACCGTATGGGAAAAAAGTGCAAAAACACTACTGCTTTTTCCTTAAAATAAAAATCCAGCTAGAGAGGCCCATGTTATTTTATTTTTGAATTAATCCAGGAAGTAGAAGCTAATTTTTCCACAAAGCAAACTAAATAACTGACAGTGTGGTCACTACGAAACTTGTACTCATTTTAGTTTTGATTTTCTTTATGTACTTTTGCATTTAAACTCAGGTTTAATTTATTTTGCTAGTCAGTAGTATATATTAAGTTCCAAGTTAGCAGCATGCAGTAATTTCCAAGATAATTTCTCTCTTTTCTTACTCAGATTATACCTAAGAAAATCTTCTTCTTCTTTCAGCTTTTAATTTCATAAATACATTACATGTTTGCTTCCTGTTATGTTTTACATGGATATGCATACATTTATCAGTCATTGTTTCTTTACATGTCATTGTGGTTGACTGTATTCATAAGCAATGAAAATCCTGGCATTTATTAGTTGCAGGAAAGCATCCATATTATGCTTTGAGGAAACACAAGCTACTACCAAGATTACAGGAGTTATAACCTTGCATCTGCATCTCCCTGTTTAGTAATAAGTAGAGCCTCCCTTCACTGTTTCCTAAATGTAGAAAATCTTCTGGATTTATGGACAGATTGCATGTCATGATTATATACAGTTATTTCATAACCACAAGCTTTCTATTTTATTTATTTTTATTTCACATGTTCACTCTTCTATAACACATATTGCATCTTTCTTGACCATTGTCAGACCATAACTGTTTTCTTTTCTATCAAATGTACCTCATTTTAATAATGGATATAACAGGAAATGTTTTAAAACTGTCTGATAGTTACAAAATCTAGTGTGTATATAAAAATGTATACATTTTCATTTGGCAATATTTTCAATCTATACAGAACAGCAAATCTTCAATGATTCTATACGTAGCTCAATAAATCATTCCAAATTTAGATGCAAAAATTCATTATATCCCAGATCAAAAATTATATAACTCAACTGAACTGTATCAAAAATGCTTCCGACTAACTATGACAAATATACTTTTGGGAAAAATACTTCTGGGAGAAGAAACTAATTAAATCAGGTTAGACAAATATGAATATTAAAACAATGTTTAAAAAGGTCATACAGGAAAACCAATTGGTTAAAAACACAAAAAGAAAAATCTAGCAAAGCTAGAATTTCCACTGTATGATACCCTAAACCTCTTGAATCAGAGGCAACATTTGATATATATAAATTACCCTTTAAGGATATCAGGTGTTTCAGCTAAATGGCAATTCTGAATGTCAATGACTTTTTTCTTTTACTTTTAAGTCTTTTTATTGATAATTTCAGGCCAATAAAGCCAAATCCCTCTAGCTGTGGACTATATGAACAAACAGGAAGGTCTCTTGCTTTACAGTGTTGGAAACAAGACTTTTGAAACTACACATTATATTGTTCTCAAGACAACTCAATTAATTATCAGACTGTCTTACTTCCTTAAGAGGAAGCAATAAAGTTTTCAACAAATTTGTTCTATGCAATAAATGAAAAATATTTCTTTAACCAGTTTGCCAGTTCCTAGGTATAAAAAAACACAACCCATAAGAGCAGACAGAGCATTTTTTATTTATTTATTTATTTTTTTACCCAAAACTCAAAATCTGTTTATTCTCTAAAGAACTATAAATAGAATAAAATGATCTGATGGCCTGACAATCTATTGAATTCTCTTTGTATAGTTAAATGGTCATTTTACTTTTTGTGATTTGATGTCTTTCAACACCCAATTGCCCTAACCTATCCTTCATGCAATTACTTAATATCTGTCTTGCTAATGAACCATAAAACTCTGGCTATCACATTGACTATTATTATTATTGTGCTGTGAGCACTGACTCCTGACAGATTGTTGGAGTATAATTAATCAAATACTTCCTCAGTCTCACAAGCAGATCATGTTTCCTTTCCAGCTTTGTTTGTGACTTACAAATTCTGATTCTAATAACCCGTGACTGCTATTTATTTGAATACCATCATTTTCTAGAGTTTCTATAATTCAGGTTATCAACAATCTATCTGATCTCTTGAACTGATGTATGGTTTGAGTTTTCAGCTATTGCAAATTCCTGATATTTCCATTCAGATTGTTAACGACATTTGCTCTCATACATTTCCCAATGTTAAAGCTAAAAACTTATACTTTTCTACTACAAGTATTATCTGGAATAAGATAAGAGTCCCTTTCTAAAACATTGTCTTGTTGCAGTGGAGAGGTCTATGTATCTGAGTGAAACTAGGAGTTATACCATGTAGGGTTATCCTAGACAGTCTGCTGATGGCAGAGATATCAGACTAAATGTGGTCTACTGGTGAAGTTAATTGCAATCCATTCATTTTTTCAGAGAAAACATTGTGAGCAAATGGATCCAGAAACATCCCAGGCATGATAATGTCTTTGAGCTGGCAAAGACTCTGACTTGGCTAAAGGGAAATAACAACATGGCACGAGCTTCCTTTGTCATTTACTTTATGTTTTCTACACACCACTTACTCTTGTACTTCAAAAACAAACTGCTTATCTTACAAATATAGCACTCTAAAAATTGTGTGTTTGAATATCCTGATGATGTAACCATATATTGGTCTGACTGTATTCATGAGGCCTCATTAACAAATACCATGTTTACTGCTAGCCCTAAATGAGCCCACAATCTACTTTTATGAAATCTATACCCTTTATTCCACATCTTTCATTCCTACTGTCTCTGCAATCACTTCTGTGCCTATAATTCAAAATTTAAAATGTTTATGCATTATGTATTTTAGTTTTATGTGACTGTTTTATCTGGGGTTTGTATAAGCAACGTGTTATCTTCAAAACGGAGGTCATTCTTGACAAACTACTTTTACAAGCTAGTTAGAATGAAAGTATTTGAAATATGTATACTTACTTTATTTTCTTTATCAAACCAATCAAATGTTTATTTAATAAATTCATTCATGTTATAGTTAGGGACTGTATGGCAGTTTTTTTCATCAAATACTGGAATGTTACAATGGCCCTTGCTAGATCAATTTCTCTGTTTTTTTTTTTTTTGAAGTGCAGGACTGAAATGAATCAAAAGGGGCAAGACAGATGTTTCTATTGAGCATGGCTGCTATTGTTTATTTGTGGGTTTACATTTGTGTTTTCTTCTGTTTTTTTTTTTTTTTTTTTTTTTTTTTTTGTGATGCAGGTAATGATGATATAGGGAAAATGTGAATGCCAGGGCTTTCCTTAATGATTAATTATGAGAAATGTGGTTCACTGAGTTTTGTCTCATGCTAAATTTTGATAAAAGTAGGATTCTATTGGCTTTGTCTGACAATGAGCTTTGTTTGTATTATATTTGCAAGATGCTGTGGTATAACAACATATTAAATAATTTGTACTTCTAGCCTGCCTCAGAATAAACTAAAGGATGCACAGGAATAATAACCATCAACCCACCATTTTTCCTCATATTTTACATTGGGTCAGGGTGTCAAATTAACTGTCACCATCTTTCTTGAATCACCGTCACTGGCCTATCTTCTTTGGCAGTCATGTCTGATGGTCACAGGTCTGCTTTCATGCAATCCATCCATGTGTTCACTGGATTCCCTCATTTCTTCTTGCCTTCTCCCTGCCCCTGAAAGGTTAATAGCTTCATAGGTTAATACTTGGCTAACTGGCCTTGGGGCCATTTTACATCTATTTAAATTTGCCATTAATAGAAAACACCCTTATCCATTTTCATGTCTATATTAATATACTACCCCCAAAGCAGTGATGGAGTTCTGGGTTTGCTAGTGATTACCTCTAGGGTAGTACATTTGAATATTTAAAGGGCCATATTATACGAAAGAACATTTTGATACTGCCTCTGTCCAAAAAGTACTGGGGCAGTCTTGGGGCAACCTTCTTCATTCCCATCCACAAATTCAAGTTATACCAGAATATGGACAGGGATGAATTTTGCTTTACATGGATGGGGAGTCTTTTCCAGAGTACTGGTAAGCTCTGAGAGATCTATCTGTTTTTCCAAGCTGTTCTGTTTAAGTTGCAAAAGAGGTTTGGGTTCCTGGAATGAATATTTCTGACACCATTGGACTTGTGGAAATGCAGTATATCCATCAGTACTGGATCAGAGGATGCCTTGTAAACCAGATACAGATTGCCCTTTCAGCAGTTTGTAGGAAACCAAATATAGTGACAACACATTGAGACAGTCCATGTAGAACATCTGTTTTGGCCCTGTATTCTGTTTGTGAGGAGTCACTGTGGGCATTCGTAAGAGGAGCAGACTAAAGGGGAGCAATAACATCCCTGGAAATGGAAGCTATCCCTTTACTTATTAGTTACACTATATATTAGAACTTTCTTACCACTGTAGACACATGTTGGTCAAATGTTAGGTCACTATCCACATATTTTTCCAAATTCCAAAACATAAGGCCAACACTTAGGGGATATATTTTTCAATGCAGCAATTTCCCAGGGTGGAGGATTTCCCAAAGGATACAGTAATGCACTCTTTGGCATTTAGTTTTAGTCCATAGTTCTGACAGTAGTTATTTGTTTGGGCAAGGCTCCCTGTAGGATAGCTGAGTAATTTGAAGATTTGGTGATGACTCGTAACTCACTCAAGCCTAAAATAACTTTGTTTCTATATTTGCAGTTCACACCTAGACTGCTTTATTGTGTCAAGAACATTTTTTGGGTCTGACTTCTTTAACTAAGTGATTTACCGGCAAATAATAGGGCAAGGAGTTTAAAAAAATACTCTAAGATTAGTAGTCTAGGATGTTCTGCAGTGGAGAAATTAATCTCTGTTTGCCACTTATTATTCATATTTCCAATTTTTTATTCATAGAAAACTACATGTTATTGAGATATGTGGTGTGAAGCACCAAAGTGGTTGACGGGATAATTCAGTATCAGTGCTGGTTTGTATCATACTATACTAGAAATATTGCTAGTTGTTTCCTAGTAATTATAAAAATAAGCAATATTTCCATAGGTACTTAATACTTGAAAAAGAGAATGACTTACAAACTGTTAAATATCATTAAGTAAAACCTTCGATGCTATTGAAAACAACTGTCTTTGATATTTGCACTGTAAGTTGCATATCTTGAGAGATATCCAGTAGTATTTATTTTGCTAATTATACAGCTAGGCATATATTTTCAAATTTCTGTAAATATCTCAATAAAAATAGATCTATATAAGTATTTCTTATTGTCATGTGAAAGCTTATGTCTGGTTAACAATAATGTTCTTGCAATATATGTCTAGGTCAAATAGTTTTCAAGATATGAAAATTTGTGAACGTTTACAAAAAATATAATCTGGGTTTTGTGTGCATTATAATATATTACATTATTTATGGGAAAGACTATGAATGCACCATTATCACTATCAAGAATACTTCTTAGTACTAATATTGCTGTTTGCTGTTTGTACAGTTTTAATAGCTTTTATTGTTCATAAAATATTTTCACTTGAAGCATGGCCAAGGATGAGCCTTGAGTAGCATCACTTTCAGCTATGTCTTATCATATCTTTTATGACAGAATTTTTTAAATATATCTAACTAAAAACATTTTTTATATATTTGGTTTCATTTAATAGTCTATTTAGTTAGTATTATATTATTTTTTACTTTATTTTAACTTTTCCTGTCAAAAAAACAAGAGACAAGTTTCTGGCATCTGGCTTCAATATAAGCTTCACAAAATCTTCACTTCATGACTCAACATTAAAAAAAAAAAGAGTTTCAAACTCTATTAACTACTATACAGGAATTATCAACAAAAAACTTGACAGAATGGACACGAAGACTGATAATTTTAAAGAAACTACTTCACAACAAATGGAGACTTTACATCAAGATCTCAAGCAACAGAAGAAACAAATTACCAGTATAGAAACATCATTAAATGACATGGATAGTAGAATACAACAAAATGAACATAACTTGAAATTTCTTTTAACTCCCTGCTTCTAACAAAAATAGATGATCTAGAGAATAGATCACGAAGAAATAACATCAGGATCTTCGGGCTACCTGATAATCTTGAAGAAAATAATATGGAGAAAATTTTAACCTCATGGATACTTGAGATTTTACAGCTTCCTGAAGCACTTTCTTTTTGTATAGAAGGAGCCCACAGGTCCTTGTCTACATCTAAACATAAAAAAAGTAATTCCACAAAATCTGTCATAGTCAAATTCATATCAATACATGATAAAGAAATAGTGTTGAAGACTGCCTGGTCTAGGTCACTAATTAAATACAAAGATAACATCATACATTTTGATAATGACTATTCTTCAGATGTCATAACTAAAAGGAAATAATTCTTACCATTGCTCAAAGAACTTAAAAAAAAAACCACAAATGAAGTCTCATCTGCTTTTCCCTGCAAGGCTGAAAATCTTCCTTCAAGATGGTCCTAAGATATTTGATGAGTTAGATGCAGCTATCAAATACATAAATCAATAAAATATTGGAAAAAATAGATGAAATGGACTGGGCTAGTTCAAGGCTTAAAATAATTGCTGAAAACTGTGCCTGGAAAACAGATGAACACAAGAAGAAACTTAAAAAATATTTTTTTTTTATTTTTTTACAATATGGATTTTTTTTTTTGTTTTTTACTTACATATGACTTTTCTTATGACCCAGAAGTCAAGGAGTGTTGTTCTAATCTTTTTTATATTATGTTTTTGGCTTATGTTATTCATTGACTAGTTAATTAGTTTCTTTTAATAGTTATTAGATCTTTGTTTTAACCTATACCATAACCAGTTGCATTTTGATATGTGTGTTGCCAGCAGTTCCATTGCAGAGGGGGCATTTGGCTCTTGTAGGGAAAATGGGGTTTGTTTATTCACTAGGATTAGGCACAGTCAGTAAAATGTTACATCATGTAAGTGTGCTTTTTTTTCGACTGGTCACAGCAGTGTAATATGTGGGTTTTGTTTGATTTCATTTGGGATATGTTCTTCTTTGTTGATAACTTCCAGGTAGATTATCACTGACTCTGTAGAGGAGTTGTTAGTTAACTGACATACCCATCTAACAAACACCTTCTTGTTGAGTAATTTTATTGTTGAGTGATACTGTAGTGGCTGCAGATGGATGAATGATATCTGGGTCATCTCTCCAGTTTGTAGGGTTGAGTGTTGGGGGTCTGTAGGTAGATAGCAGCCACAATGTGATGGAAATGCTGGAGATAATCGGAGGCTGTCCTGTGCTGCTGATGTCCTTGACTTCATGAGCTGACTGGAGAGGTTTGTGGGGAAGTCTATTTTGCATATTGTGCTTTGGAGCGTGGTTGCAATGATATGTAAATACAGATAAATATTTAGCCCCTTGCTCTGACTGTTTCCAAACATTCTCACTGCCTCTACAGTTAGGCATTTCCTTCTTTTTCTTTGTTTCTTAATGGCAACCAAGCAGTTCTTGAATACTCATCAAAAACTGAAAAACCAAACTGGAACTGACTGACTGAGAAATAGTGGGACAGAGTCCATTATCCATTAAAGGTATATGTATGAGGCTCATTGACACACATAATTCTTAATTACTGAGGTGTAGCCAGTACGCATGTGCTGTCTGCTTTTTGCATACAGAACTGTTCAGAATTCAACAGTGGTGCAGTAAAATGTTTAATTACAGAGTTTAACTGCACATTTTATAGACTACTGAATTAATAACTGGAGCAGTAGTAATAAGGCATCTTAAAATAACATTAGCCAGCTCACACAGCAGCAGATGTGACTTAAAATCCCTTTGCTCAGCAGCTGTTCATCATAATAAAAGTTATCAATTGTTTCTGCCATAAAATATACAGAATCTTAAAGCTGTGTGTTGGTAAGGTGCAGGATGGAAACATTATAAAATGCTGGAATTAATAATTTTGCTGTATTTCAGCTTATACTCACCTTTCTTAACACTTAAGCAGTCACTCTGTTTACCAGTTGTGTGGAACTAATGTGATATGAACTCACCTTCTTAGCTTTTTTTTTCCTCATTTTAATTATGAAAGCTGTTGGGGCAGAAGTGGCTGTGTAAGATAAAGCCAAAGAAAGTCATTCTGAATATTGAAAAAATGTTTAGTGCATAAAGTAAAGGGGGCCCTCCCTTAAAAAACCTTGTTTCACTGTTTCCTAAATGTAGAAAATCTTCTGGATTTATGGACAGATTGCATGTCATGATTATATACAGTTATTTCATAACCACAAGCTTTCTATTTTATTTATTTTTATTTCACATGTTCACTCTTCTATAACACATATTGCATCTTTCTTGACCATTGTCAGACCATAACTGTTTTCTTTTCTATCAAATGTACCTCATTTTAATAATGGATATAACAGGAAATGTTTTAAAACTGTCTGATAGTTACAAAATCTAGTGTGTATATAAAAATGTATACATTTTCATTTGGCAATATTTTCAATCTATACAGAACAGCAAATCTTCAATGATTCTATACGTAGCTCAATAAATCATTCCAAATTTAGATGCAAAAATTCATTATATCCCAGATCAAAAATTATATAACTCAACTGAACTGTATCAAAAATGCTTCCGACTAACTATGACAAATATACTTTTGGGAAAAATACTTCTGGGAGAAGAAACTAATTAAATCAGGTTAGACAAATATGAATATTAAAACAATGTTTAAAAAGGTCATACAGGAAAACCAATTGGTTAAAAACACAAAAAGAAAAATCTAGCAAAGCTAGAATTTCCACTGTATGATACCTTAAACCTCTTGAATCAGAGGCAACATTTGATATATGTAAATTACCCTTTAAGGATATCAGGTGTTTCAGCTAAATGGCAATTCTGAATGTCAATGACTTTTTTCTTTTACTTTTAAGTCTTTTTATTGACAATTTCAGGCCAATAAAGCCAAACCCCTCTAGCTGTGGACTATATGAACAAACAGGAAGGTCTCTTGCTTTACAGTGTTGGAAACAAGACTTTCGAAACTATACATTATATTGTTCTCAAGACAACTCAATTAATTATCAGACTGTCTTACTTCCTTAAGAGGAAGCAATAAAGTTTTCAACAAATTTGTTCTATGCAATAAATGAAAAATATTTCTTTAACCAGTTTGCCAGTTCCTAGGTTTAAAAAAACACAACCCATAAGAGCAGACAGAGCATTTTTTATTTATTTATTTATTTTTTTACCCAAAACTCAAAATCTGTTTATTCTCTAAAGAATTATAAATAGAATAAAATGATCTGATGGCCTGACAATCTATTGAATTCTCTTTGTACAGTTAATGGTCATTTTACTTTTTGTGATTTGATGTCTTTCAACACCCAATTGCCCTAACCTATCCTTCATGCAATTACTTAATATCTGTCTTGCTAATGAACCATAAAACTCTGGCTATCACATTGACTATTATTATTATTGTGCTGTGAGCACTGACTCCTGACAGATTGTTGGAGTATAATTAATCAAATACTTCCTCAGTCTCACAAGCAAATCATGTTTCCTTTCCAGCTTTGTTTGTGACTTACAAATTCTGATTCTAATAACCCGTGACTGCTATTTATTTGAATATCATCATTTTTCTAGAGTTTCTATAATTCAGGTTATCAACAATCTATCTTATCTCTTGAACTGATGTATGGTTTGAGTTTTCAGCTATTGCAAATTCCTGATATTTCCATTCAGATTGTTAACGACATTTGCTCTCATACATTTCCCAATGTTAAAGCTAAAAACTTATACTTTTCTACTACAAGTATTATCTGGAATAAGATAAGAGTCCCTTTCTAAAACATTGTCTTGTTGCAGTGGAGAGGTCTATGTATCTGAGTGAAACTAGGAGTTATACCATGTAGGGTTATCCTAGACAGTCTGCTGATGGCAGAGATATCAGACTAAATGTGGTCTACTGGTGAAGTTAATTGCAATCCATTCATTTTTTCAGAGAAAACATTGTGGGCAAACGGATCCAGAAACATCCCAGGCATGATAATGACTTTGAGCTGGCAAAGACTCTGACTTGGCTAAAGGGAAATAACAACATGGCACGAGCTTCCTTTGTCATTTACTTTATGTTTTCTACACACCACTTACTCTTGTACTTCAAAAACAAACTGCTTATCTTACAAATATAGCACTCTAAAAATTGTGTGTTTGAATATTCTGATGATGTAACCATATATTGGTCTGACTGTATTCATGAGGCCTCATTAACAAATACCTTGTTTACTGCTAGCCCTAAATGAGCCCACAATCTACTTTTACGAAATCTACACCCTTTATTCCACATCTTTCCTTCCTACTGTCTCTGCAATCACTTCTGTGCCTATAATTCAAAATTTAAAATGTTTATGCATTATGTATTTTAGTTTTATGTGACTGTTTTATCTGGGGTTTGTATAAGCAATGTGTTATCTTCAAAACGGAGGTCATTCTTGACAAATTACTTATACAAGCTAGTTAGAATTAAAGTATTTGAAATATGTATGCTTACTTTATTTTCTTTATCAAACCAATCAAATGTTTATTTAATAAATTCATTCATGTTATAGTTAGGGACTGTATGGCAGTTTTTTTCATCAAATACTGGAATGTTACAATGGCCCTTGCTAGATCAATTTCTCTGTTTTTTTTTTTTTTGAAGTGCAGGACTGAAATGAATCAAAAGGGGCAAGACAGATGTTTCTATTGAGCATGGCTGCTATTGTTTATTTGTGGGTTTACATTTGTGTTTTCTTCTGTTTTTTTTTTTTTTTTTGTGATGCAGGTAATGATGATATAGGGAAAATGCGAATGCCAGGGCTTTCCTTAATGATTAATTATGAGAAATGTGGTTCACTGAGTTTTGTCTCGTGCTAAATTTTGATAAAAGTAGGATTCTATTGGCTTTGTCTGACAATTCTGTGAGCTTTGTTTGTATTATATTTGCAAGATGCTGTGGTATAACAACATATTAAATAATTTGTACTTCTAGCCTGCCTCAGAATAAACTAAAGGATGCACAGGAATAATAACCATCAACCCACCATTTTTCCTCATATTTTGCATTGGGTCAGGGTGTCAAATTAACTGTCACCATCTTTCTTGAATCACCATCACTGGCCTATCTTCTTTGGCAGTCATGTCTGATGGTCACAGGTCTTCTTTCATGCAATCCATCCATGTGTTCACTGGATTCCCTCATTTCTTCTTGCCTTCTCCCTGCCCCTGAAAGGTTAATAGCTTCATAGGTTAATACTTGGCTAACTGGCCTTGGGGCCATTTTACATCTATTTAAATTTGCCATTAATAGAAAACACCCTTATCCATTTTCATGTCTATATTAATATACTACCCCCAGAGCAGTGATGGAGTTCTGGGTTTGCTAGTGATTACCTCTAGGGTAGTACATTTGAATATTTAAAGGGCCATATTATACGAAAGAACATTTTGATACTGCCTCTGTCCAAAATGTACTGGGGCAGTCTTGGGGCAACCTTCTTCATTCCCATCCACAAATTCAAGTTATACTAGAATATGGACAGGGATGAATTTCGCTTTACATGGATGGGGAGTCTGTTCCAGAGTACTGGTAAACTCTGAGAGATCTATCTGTTTTTCCAAGCTGTTCTGTTTAAGTTGCAAAAGAGGTTTGGGTTCCTGGAATGAATATTTCTGACACCATTGGACTTGTGGAAATGCAGTATGTCCATCAGTACTGGATCAGAGGATGCCTTGTAAACCAGATACAGATTGCCCTCTCAGCAGTTTGTAGGAAACCAAATATAGTGACAACACATTGAGACAGTCCATGTAGAACATCTGTTTTGGCCCTGTATTCTGTTTGCGAGGAGTCACTGTGGGCATTCGTAAGAGGAGCAGACTAAAGGGGGGCAATAACATCCCTGGAAATGGAAGCTATCCCTTTACTTATTAGTTACACTATATATTAGAACTTTCTTACCACTGTAGACACATGTTGGTCAAATGTTAGGTCACTATCCACATAGTTTTCCAAATTCCAAAAGGGGATATATTTTTCAATGCAGCAATTTCCCAGGGTGGAGGATTTCCCAAAGGATACAGTAATGCACTCTTTGGCATTTAGTTTTAGTCCATAGTTCTGACAGTAGTTATTTGTTTGGGCAAGGCTCCCTGTAGGATAGCTGAGTAATTTGAAGATTTGGTGATGACTCGTAACTCACTCAAGCCTAAAATAACTTTGTTTCTATATTTGCAGTTCACACCTAGACTGCTTTATTGTGTCAAGAACATTTTTAGGGTCTGACTTCTTTAACTAAGTGATTTACCAGCAAATAATAGGGCAAGGAGTTTAAAAAAATACTCTAAGATTGGTAGTCTAGGATGTTCTGCAGTGGAGAAATTAATCTTTGTTTGCCACTTATTATTCATATTTCCAATTTTTTATTCATAGAAAACTACATGTTATTGAGATATGTGGTGTGAAGCACCAATGTGGTTGACAGGATAATTCAGTATCAGTGCTGGTTTGTATCATACTATACTAGAAATATTGCTAGTTGTTTCCTAGTAATTATAAAAATAAGCAATATTTCCATAGGTACTTAATACTTGAAAAAGAGAATGACTTACAAACTGTTAAATATCATTAAGTAAAACCTTCGATGCTATTGAAAACAACTGTCTTTGATATTTTCACTGTAAGTTGCATATCTTGAGAGATATCCAGTAGTATTTATTTTGCTAATTATACAGCTAGGCATATATTTTCAAATTTCTGTAAATATCTCAATAAAAATAAATTTATATAAGTATTTCTTATTGTCATGTGAAAGCTTATGTCTGGTTAACAATAATGTTCTTGCAATATATGTCTAGGTCAAATAGTTTTCAAGATATGAAAATTTGTGAACGTTTACAAAAAATATAATCTGGGTTTTGTGTGCATTATAATACATTACATTATTTATGGGAAAGACTATGAATGCACCATTATCACTATCAAGAATACTTCTTAGTAATAATATTGCTGTTTGCTGTTTGTACAGTTTTAATAGCTTTTATTGTTCATAAAATATTTCCACTTGGAGCATGGCCAAGGATGAGCCTTGAGTAGCATCACTTTCAGCTATGTCTTATCATATCTTTTATGACAGAAATTTTTAAATATATCTAACTAAAAACATTTTTTATATATTCGGTTTCATTTAATAGTCTATTTAGTTAGTATTATATTATTTTTTACTTTATTTTAACTTTTCCTGTCAAAAAAACAAGAGACAAGTTTCTGGCATCTGGCTTCAATATAAGCTTCACAAAATCTTCTCTTCATGACTCAACATTAAAAAAAAAGAGTTTCAAACTCTATTAACTACTATACAGGAATTATCAACAAAAACTTGACAGAATGGACATGAAGACTGATAATTTTAAAGAAACTACTTCACAACAAATGGAGACTTTACATCAAGATCTCAAGCAACAGAAGAAACAAATTACCAGTATAGAAACATCATTAAATGACATGGATAGTAGAATACAACAAAATGAACATAACTTAAAATTTCTTTTAACTCCCTGCTTCTAACAAAAATAGATGATCTAGAGAATAGATCACGAAGAAATAACATCAGGATCTTCGGGCTACCTGATAATCTTGAAGAAAATAATATGGAGAAAATTTTAACCTCATGGATACTTGAGATTTACAGCTTCCTGAAGCACTTTCTTTTGGTATAGAAGGAGCCCACAGGTCCTTGTCTACATCTAAACATAAAAAAAGTAATTCCACAAAATCTGTCATAGTCAAATTCATATCAATACATGATAAAGAAATAGTGTTGAAGACTGCCTGGTCTAGGTCACTAATTAAATACAAAGATAACATCATACATTTTGATAATGACTATTCTTCAGATGTCATAACTAAAAGGAAATAATTCTTACCATTGCTCAAAGAACTTAAAAAAAAAAAACACAAATGAAGTCTCATCTGCTTTTCCCTGCAAGGCTGAAAATCTTCCTTCAAGATGGTCCTAAGATATTTGATGAGTTAGATGCAGCTATCAAATACATAAAATCCAATAAAATATTGGAAAAAATAGATGAACTGGACTGGGCTAGTTCAAGGCTTAAAATAATTGCTGAAAACTGTGCCTGGAAAAAAGATGAACACAAGAAGAAACTTAAAAAATATTTTTTTTTTTATTTTTTTACAATATGGATTTTTTTTTGTTTTTTACTTACATATGACTTTTCTTATGACCCAGAAGTCAAGGAGTGTTGTTCTAATCTTTTTTATATTATGTTTTTGGCTTATGTTATTCATTGACTAGTTAATTAGTTTCTTTTAATAGTTATTAGATCTTTGTTTTAACCTATACCATAACCAGTTGCATTTTGATATGTGTGTTGCCAGCAGTTCCATTGCAGAGGGGGCATTTGGCTCTTGTAGGGAAAATGGGGTTTGTTTATTCACTAGGATTAGGCACAGTCAGTAAAATGTTACATCATGTAAGTGTGCTTTTTTTTTTTCGACTGGTCGCAGCAGTGTAATATATGGGTTTTGTTTGATTTCATTTGGGATATGTTCTTCTTTGTTGATAACTTCCAGGTAGATTATCACTGACTCTGTAGAGGAGTTGTTAGTTAACTGACATACCCATCTAACAAACACCTTCTTGTTGAGTAATTTTATTGTTGAGTGATACTGTAGTGGTTGCAGATGGAGGAATGATATCTGGGTCATCTCTCCAGTTTGTAGGGTTGAGTGTTGGGGGTCTGTAGGTAGATAGCAGCCACAATGTGATGGAAATGCTGGAGATAATCGGAGGCTGTCCTGTGCTGCTGATGTCCTTGACTTCATGAGCTGACTGGAGAGGTTTGTGGGGAAGTCTGTTTTGCAAATTGTGCTTTGGAGCGTGGTTGCAATGATACGTAAACACCGATAAATCTTTAGCCCCTTGCTCTGACTGTTTCCAAACATTCTCACTGCCTCTACAGTTAGGCATTTCCTTTTTTTTTCTTTGTTTCTTAATGGTAACCAAGCAGTTCTTGAATACTCATCAAAAACTGAAAACCAAACTGGAACTGACTGACTGAGAAATAGTGGGACAGAGTCCATTATCCATTAAAGGTATATGTATGAGACTCATTGACACACATAATTCTTAATTACTGAGGTGTAGCCAGTACACATGTGCTGTCTGCTTTTTGCATACAGAACTGTTCAGAATTCAACAGTGGTGCAGTAAAATGTTTAATTACAGAGTTTAACTGCACATTTTATAGACTACTGAATTAATAACTGGAGCAGTAGAAATAAGGCATCTTAAAATAACATTAGCCAGCTCACACAGCAGCAGATGTGACTTAAAATCCCTTTGCTCAGCAGCTGTTCATCATAATAAAAGTTATCAATTGTTTCTGCCATAAAATATACAGAATCTTAAAGCTGTGTGTTGGTAAGGTGCAGGATGGAAACATTATAAAATGCTGGAATGAATAATTTTGCTGTATTTCAGCTTATACTCACCTTTCTTAACACTTAAGCAGTCACTCTGTTTACTAGTTGTGTGGAACTAATGTGATATGAACTCACCTTCTTAGCTTTTTTTTTCTCATTTTAATTATGAAAGCTGTTGGGGCAGAAGTGGCTGTGCAAGATAAAGCCAAAGAAAGTCATTCTGAATATTGAAAAAATGTTTAGTGCATAAATATATAGTTTTTCTTTCTGTGCAATATGATGGCTTCTGTTTAATGAGTAGATATCCAAGACAGCTATTGCTTTATATTCAGACTAATTATTCATTGTTACTGCATTCATCTTAGAGCATATATTACTGTAATTTGCCTACATATGCTTAGCTGTACACAAAAATACATCATATGTTACTGAATGCCATTGAATAAATAAGAATATGTGAATGTTGTTTTTTTTTTACTGTCTGTATTGCATTCTTTAATTACTGTAGCCAAGATTAAGAATGTAGAGAATCTCTCAACCCTTCTGTTAGCAGTTAAATTTTACACACATATGTTAGTTAAGTGCAGCATCTGGAGCATTTCTCCCCAAGCCTCCGCTGAAAATAGGCTCTGTGGAGCCTAGTTGGACATTCCCGGTCAACAAATTTTAAATAAATAAATACATGTTAAATAAATACTAAAATAAATAAAGTGAGTTTTGTACATGTTCTCTAGGTTAACAGTTCTATAGAATTAAATTTTAGTCTTATTGTATTGACTTACTGTATACAGATCCTTTATGTTATAACTCCTATTTTAGCTCTACTATAATTTACTGCCTATTGATTCACAGATTTAGCCCTGACAAAAAAGTACATTCATAATTGTATAGCTAACTATGATACCATACATTTAGCATCTATATAATATGTTATTCATTGTTGCAATGTATTACTAGTTAACTTGTTTGTTAGTTGATCTAACATAAAGTGTAAGGTGAGCTCACATTTTTTGCATAACATTGACAATCCTACTTATTACCCATATTTTTAATTATGATATAGTTTATATTTAGCTGGAGCTTGATAGAAATATGCTGCTTGTTGGTTTGTTAATTGAAGTGATTAAAGTCACTCAAATTAGGAGTTTATAACATCAGGTGGGTTTTAGAGGGTTTCATTGTTAAAAGATTTTGTTATACTTTTTTGATAATATTATTTTTGATGTTCACTAAACATGTATAATAGAATGTTATTTAAATATTTTAACTTTAAATTTCCTTTCTATACTTCACATACTATAAATTGCTATATTTCCTTCATCTTTCTAGTACCATCTCATAGACCAAAAATTAAACAAACGTATTACAACTCAAAAAATTTACAACATCACAACCTTGCATTGTATTTCTCTTGACATAAATGGTCTAAATAACCCCAAGAAGAGAAGATCTTTGAACAAGTATCTCCAGTTATACAACTCACAATTAATTTTTCTACAAGAAACTCATTTGATAGACAATGACATTTCCAAATTAGAATCTAAGTCTTTTTCAGTCCTAGTTAGTTCTGAACACTCTCAGAAAAAAGAGGTGTTGCAATACTTTGGAATAATAAATTACCTCAACCTAAAATAATAGACTCTTGCAAAGATAATAAAGGTATGTTAGCTTCTATTGTCATAGAGTTTAATAACTTAATATTCAATCTAATAAATATGTACTGGATTCCTGGCTTTGGACAGAACTAAGCACAGAAACATATAGATCATATTATCCAGTTACCTAAAGGCAATATTATATTAGCAGGTGATTTTAATTGCATTTTTAATAGTTCAAACTCTACTTCTAAAGGTAAGAGAAGAATTTCAGGTTCAGCCAGATTACTAAAAGAGTTTCCTAATTCCTTTTTATTGAAAGACATTGATAATTGTGCTGATCCAAAATCATTATTTTATACTTTTTTCTCACACAGACGTAACACATACTCAAGAATAGACAAAGTTTTTTATCTCTAACAGTTTAGTAGATTATAAGTAATGTAAAAGTTATTACATGTCCCTTTTCTGATCACAAACCTATAACCTTTGATATATATATTTATTCATGGCCCAATGTTCAGATAAAATGGATTCCAGCATATATTACCAAATTAAAAGATTTTAACACCTTCATATCAGCAGAAGTTCATAGTTGTATAGAATATAATACTAACAATAATACACCTGAAATTTTCATTTGGGATGCAATGAAGGCATACTGGTATGGTAGAATAATTGGTTGGTACAAAAAAAAGACTTTCATGGGATATAGAATTAAAAGAGATACAAACTAAACTTGATATTTTGAATCTTGAGTTATCAAAAAATCAACAAGAAAAATCCAAAATGGAAGAATTAAAATCTTTTTATAAGAAATATCTCAAGGTACTAAACCATAAAATTATGATTAGTCTAGAGAAATTTAAATTTATTAATTTTTCAATAAATCCCAGATTTTTAAATATATTAGCCAATAAAGCTGAAAGATTGAACACAGTCAATCACATTAAAGAAATATACTTGCCACAGATGAAAAAAATGGTTTCCGGTATACATAACATATTAATTGACTTTAGAGATATTTTCCTTAAACTAAATCAATCTTCCGCACTAATAAATTCTAAGAAAAATATTAATAAAAAGTCTAAAAAAAGATTAATAGAAGAACACATGAAATTACTAGATAGGCAAATTACATTGAAAGACGTCCAAGAACAAATTAATTCACTTAAACAAGCAAAGCACCCAGTAATGACTGCATTATTCCAGAAATGTACAAAATTTTACCTCATAAAGCAATAACTTTGTTACTTTCTGTCTTTAATACCATACAAAATGAAAATACCATCCCTCCGTCATGAAAATATACATTTATTTCTCCAATTCTAAAGCCTGAAAAAGTACCTACAAAATGTAATTCATGTAGACCTATATCTTTATTAAACATGAACTATAAAATGTTTATGTCTATATAGCCACAAGGACTCAAGGGATTTAAAAAGAAAATAAGTTACTTGACCACTGTCCCTGTGAATGGGTTCTGTCTCAGTCTCCCACTTGTTGAATCCTTGGCCATTGGCTGCATCTGCAGTGAAGAAACCAGCCACAAGAACTCAAGGGCTTTAAAAAGAAAATAAGTTACTGTAGGTGTCTATCAACATTTCCCTCTTAGCCAGCTATTGCAGAAAGTACTTGGTCTAAAGCAGAAATAACTGGCTCTACCCATGGCTAGTGACAGCAGCTGCACCCCACCCCTATCTGCTGTAAATACATTCCCCAGTTAACTTTTTCTTTTTAGTTATCAGTAAACCAAGATAAAGCTCTAGGCTAAAAAAGGTAACCCAGTGGATACAGTGGAATTGCCCACTTGTAAAATAGAGGCAAAGAGTGACTTAAACTGCCACTTTTTGTCTGCTTCAAACTAGGTATCTACCCAGAAAGGACACAGCTGAAATCAGGTCTATAGATTGTTTTTCCCTACTAGATTTGAATAACTCCTAACAATTTGACTATTTAGACACTTACCCCACAATCTTTAGCCTGAGGGGAGGTTTCTATGAACTCAGGTCTATAGATTGTTGTTTGCAGCATTTGCTTATAATGTCCCTAAACATCAGAAGCATATGCAATAAAATCCAAGAACTACATGCCAGCATAAGCATATATTCCCCAGATGTTCTCTTCCTAACTGAAACCTGGCTCAAAGTTCACATCAGAAGTGAGGAAATACTTCCACCTAAATACAACATCCTTCACATAGACAGATTGTCAAAAAAAGGAGGTGGTGTAGCATTGATATTTAAACATCACCTCAGTATACAACTCCTGAACTCATCTGCCCCTCACCACAACAATGAAGCAATCTTTTATACCAATCTGAAATTAAACCCAAACAAAACAATCAATATCATAGGATGTTATTTCCCACCAGGTCAAAATATTATACCCCTAGAAAATCTTCCTGAGCTGGGCTACTCTAGCACTACCCCAGGAAGCCATCATTCTTGGTGACTTTAACGTCAACTGACTATCCTGTAATAACAGTCTCCCAACCATTCACCTTGATCTCCATGGGTTAAATCAACTCATTCAATTCCCCACCCAAATCAACAAAAACCCTAACAATCATACCTTACTTGACTGGATCCTAGTCAACAAAGCCCCTCACTCTTACCTAGCAGGCTGCTTACCTCACAGTTTTAGTGACCACTCCCCCACTTTCCTAATCCGGCACCACACAAACAGTCTGAAGTCCATTATCCACAGGCAAATATGGAACAAATCCAACTTCAACCCCAACTCCTTCATCTCCTCCCTGTAAAAAATTAACTGGTCACCACTAAAATACCTCAACCTAGATGAAGCTGTCCACTATTTCAACAGTACCTTCCTCTTCATCCTAAACACCCATGCTCCTGTAAGAAATGCCAAAGTTAGATCCAGGCATGCCCCATGGTTACAAAAGACCACCAGAACCCTACTGAAATCCAGAGATAAGGCTTGGGAGCACTGGCAACTAACAAAAAATAACTCAGATAGGCAATTATTCCTTGAACTGAACAATAAAGCCAAAAAGCATATACAATTAGACAAATCCCTCTACTATAAATCCACCCTAAACTCTACCAACCACAACCCTAAGCAATTCTGGTCCACTATTAACACTATCCTCCACCCAGGGAAGGTTTAAACCCCCAGCCGTCCATTCCCCCTCCTCCAGCAGTATTGCTGAATCCATCAACAAACACTTCACTGAAACTATAACATCTCCAAACAAACAACACTTCCCTACAACAGCCCCCCAACTCCTAACCCTAAACCCTGCACCTCTTTTCTTCTTCACCTCAGTACCTACCTCCAACATAAAAAGACTATTGTCAAAACTTAAACCCACCAAACTCACAGCTGAGAACCTCCCCTCCGAATACTTGAAAAATGCAGCTGATACACTAGCCTACCCAAATTCATTTCTAATCAACCATTCCATAACAGAAGGCTATGTTCCCTCAATATGGAAAATATCCCATATCATTCCCTTCACAAAGGCACCCCCTCCACCAACCTCTCCAACTGCCACTCCAATTCTATCCTCTCCCCTCTCTCCAAGATGCTTGAAAAATGTATCAACACCCAGGTCTCCAACTACCTCCTAGCTAATAATGTCCTCTCCAAAACCCAACATGTTTTCAGGCCATATCCACTCTGGTCTCCTTCACCAACACTATACTTCATCACAAAAACATTGACCTGTTCTCTACTGCCGTATTTCTAGATCTCTCAAAGGCCTTTGATATGGTATCTCATGAGCTATTACTCTCTACTCTCCCCAACCTTTCCTTCTCACAATCAGCCTGGAACTGGTTCCACGGCTATCTACACAGACGCCAGCAATCAGTAATCTGGGACGATAACATATCACCTCACCTCTCAGTTGCTCTCGGAGTTTCCCAAGGGTCTATCCTTGGCCCTATGCTATTCTCACTTTTCACTAACAACCTACATACTGCCACCACACAAGCATCTCTTATACAGTATGCAGATGACTCTACTCTCATCTGCTCTGCCCCCACTCTACCAGAACTACAAGAAATCACACAGGAATCATTCTCTTCTGTAGAAAGCTGGCTATCCAATGCTCAGCTCCTACTCAACCCAAGTAAGACAAAACCTCTCCTATTCCAACCTTCCAAAGCCACCCAAAACACCCCCCACTTCAACATTCTTGCCAAAGACAATACCATCATCTCTCTATCAGAACACAAAAGATTACTTGGTGTGGAAATAGACAACAAACTTAGATCTGACACCCACATATCTCTCACAATAAAAAAAGTTCACAAGAAACTAGGTGCATTATATCGAAGCCGCCAATTCCTAATCAAGGCGGCTAGAATCTCCATTGCCAATTCCCAGCTAATATCCACCCTACTCTATGCATCCCTTATACTTACCAGCATTAAACAGACAGACCAACATAAGCTGGATGCTTGTTACAACAACATTGCTAAATTTGCCACTGGAACCTCCTAACGCAGCCATTATTGTATATCCGTTAATGAACTAAACTGGCTAGAACTCCCACAACCCCTTCACTTTAATCAACTCACCTTCGCTCATAAACTTATTAGCCACCCCCTTAACATCCCTTCCCTTCAAACCCTTCTCAAACCTTATCACCTCACTACTCCCCTAAGATCAAGCAACAAAAATCAACTCACTGTTATCAAACCCAAAAACTCAGCAGGAGAAGCCATATTTTCATGTACCATATATAAACTTTGGAAAAATCTTCCACCCTCTATAAGTACTCTACCTACCAGCAGCTTTTTCAAGACTGCACTCAAATTCCACTTAAATTTGCACTGGCTTTGTCCTTGTTCTATTCCAAACTAACACCCCCACCCTTAACCCCCACCTAGACTCTTAGCCCAACTATACGTCCGTCACTACTAACCACAGTCAGAAATAGCTAGTTGTCTTTACATACTTTAACATCTTGTCTGACAACTTTGTTACTAATATTATACACGACAAGAAACTATCTTAACTTGCAACATTTACTGTATATACTGTTGATAATCATTATCTTGTTATTGTATTAAAGCCAACAACCTGTAATGTTGTTTACTATTGCTGCAACTTTGTATCTCTATTTATCATGTACATGATGTGGAGCTTTTCTCCCTGGGCATCAACTGAAAAAGGACCTGTGTCCAGTCAGAATTTCCCAGTAAACAAATGTAAATAAGTAAATAAATAAATATGCAAAGAGCCTTAAAAACTTTCTTCCTAAGTTAGTAGATGAAGACCAAACAGGTTTCATAATAAATAGAACATCATATGATAACATTAAAAGAACAATAACCTTAGTTGAATCAGTTAAAAACATTAAAAAAACTAACTGTAGTTAGTTTAGATATAAATTGTGTTTTTGACACAGCTAATTGGGATTACCTATTTATTCTTCTACAGGAACTCAACTTTTCAAATAATTTTATAAATCATATTATCCATTTATATAACGGTTCTCAAGTTTATGTTAAAATTGGTTCAAGTATTTCTCAGTTTTTACCTATTACTAAAGGGACTAAACAAGGATGTCCATTATCCTCTCTTTTATTAACTTTAGTTATGCAGCCTTGGGCAAATTTGATTAGAGATAATAGTAATATTAAAGGTTTTGATGTGAGTTTTAATATAACCTCAAAGATTCAAATGTTTGCAGATGACATACGGATAACATTGGGCAGTAAGAATCCAACATTACAGGAATTATTTAATGATATAGATTATTTCCAAATAAACTCAGGTCTTAAATTTAATTATAATAAAACACAAATCTTGTTATCTGGTTAAAAAAAAAAAATAATAGTCAAAATGAATTTGAAAAATATAAACCCACAGGCCCAACAAATAAAGTACTTAGGTATAATTATTACTAATAATATAAAAGAAATCCAAAAACTGTACTTCGATAAAAGTATAACAGAGATAGGTAACAATACACAAATGGTCTAAAATAAAATTATCAATAGAGGAGAAATGATCAGTTATAAAGATGATATTACTACTGAAAATGTTATACATAATTCAATCTATTTCTATTCCTCCACCTTATTCAATAATTAAAAAGTTTAATACTATGGTTAAAAATTTTCTTTGGTACCCAATTAAACCCAGGCTCTCTTTTTCATATCATATGTTCAGTTGGGATAATGGAGGCATTGCATTACCAAATTTAAAAATATATTCAATTTCTCAGTATTAAAAACTATCTCATATCTTATAGATAGAAAATATTCAGCAAAATAGAAATAATTTATTCTTTCCTTATCTTAAAAATCAAATAAGAATAATGACTTTAAGCTAAATTTAGTAAATAATACATTCATATGGAAGCTAAAGGAATTATTTTCTTTCTGTACTACCCAACATTTTAAATCAAATTATATTATGATAATTTTAAAATCCTTTAAACATTTTATCCTTAGATTTAAATTATATGAAAGTTGGCTATTCCTTATTTTCTCCATAGCATATACACAGGGTGTCATTTTCTCTACAAATTTTTATAAAATGTCAATATTTAAACAAAAGCATCTGATTTCTTGGCATCAAATGTTGATTCAACACTATGGCTTGACTTACAAGACACTAGAAATTATATCATAAATAAACTCGAGTTAATACTCTTTTCAGCTAAAATTGTAATTCCCAAATTCATTCAGTATCTGATTGTTTTTACTCAGCAGAACAATACAATCAAAATTAGCCTGTCACATATATATAAAATTATTTAATCAGACTTGGATATATTCCTAGACAACTATTGGAAATTTTTCTCAGATAGTAATAATTGTAATCCTTCAGATAAAGATAAATCAAATATTCTTCAGTCAGCTGGTAAAACTACTTCATCACTTAAATGGAGAATATTTACCTAGAGATTTTTAAATAGATCTTTCATCACTCCATATAACATAAATATTCTTTGTTGGAGATGCATGAAGGTACAGAATGCTGACTGGGCACATATATTTTATGACTGTCTACATATGAAAAAATGTTGAGGAGATATTAACAATTTCTTACAAGCAATATTCACTGATAAATTTTTACTTACTAAATCGTTAGTTTTATTTAACACACCAATTCCATCTTGTGTAAAATCAAACAAATATTCACTTTTTTGGTCTGTGCTGTCCATTGCCAGGAAAGAAATCACGAAAAATTGGAAGTCTTCACAAATTCCCTCTTTTCAAAATTATAAAGATCTTCTATTGGAAGTATCCAAATTAGATGACAATTAAATCTAGATCTTCTAGGAATACAGCAATATATAACCAATGGCAGAATATAATTGACTTACTAGAAATTTAATAATTTGAAAGTATTAATCAGCTCTTATTTTTTTGTTTTAACTTGTATTATTTGTTAATAGTATTGGGAACATCATTGTACATAGTTCATTGTTTTTTTTGAACTTTTAGCATCTTTTTGAGCATTTATTTTTATCTACTTCATCATAAAATTTGTTCAGTTTTCTCAAAATAATTGTATGTTTCAGAAATGATTTTAATAAAACTTATTTAAAAAATATTTGCACTTGTTTATCTTATTTTTTTAAGTTAGTTTTTCAGAAAATGCTTTGGAATGCCGCGCATATGTAGGCAGCTAGACGAGTGACATTTCACATCACATTGGTATTAATGAATTAAATAACATGCATCTGCAAACTTTGGCACCCAAAGATCCTTGTTGTTTGCCTTTTACTTTAGAGAAGTAAATACTAAACAATAGAGGTTCCACACCAAGCCCTGTAGGACTCCACTGGTAAATGGTCTTTTCTGGACATATCTTTCTCTATTTTGACCTCCTGAGTTCTATCTGTGAGCCATATGGCAATTCACTGGGTGAGAAAGGGGTTTATTCTTAGTTAGGTGAGCTTCTCCAATATGTCTTAGTAAGGTAGTGTGTCAAACGCTTTGGTTAGGTCTAGGTAGTTGGTGTGCACTGTCTTGTCTTCATCCATTGCTTTGTTGAAATTTTTGAATAAAGTTTACCATACTAACAGATCAAATACTCTTCACAAAATCATCTCCTGTTGTCCTGGCCATGTGTAATCTGTCCTGTTTCACTTTCTCTGCAATTGGTGCTACTTTGACTTCTGCTATGATGCCTTCATGTCTTCAGATATTCCTTAGTGGACATCATGCCTCCCACCGTAGGTACTTCATCTCTCTCTCTCTCTCTCTCTCTCTCTATCCTTAGCTGTTAAGCATTCACTACACAGGTTGCTTATACCTTTCTCTTTTATATGCATGGCCACTCTTCAAGCAGTTTCCTGTGTACACACTCTATGATATGTCATTGTTTTTGCCACATTTCTGCCTGTTTCTTGAAGTACACAAAAATGTGTTCTGTATTCAGAAAAACCTTTTCCTCCAATATTTATTTGCCAGTTTAGGTTGGTCAGTTAGGATGGCTGAAAGAATCTCTAATTCAAAGACATGGTAAAACCACTCAGAGAAATGCCTCATTAGTGACACTGAGCCATTACTGACTGACTGTCTGAATCAAAACTGCTTTGTCAAACCTGACCATGCTAGCATTCTCTCTAGCAACCCACATATAGTCATGCACAGGCACAGAGACACACACACAGACAGACAGACACACACACACACACACACACACACACACACACACACACACACACACACACACACACACACACACACACACACACACACACAGTCACTCTCAACATGGCTCCATTATGAGTACCTGCATGATGACTATCCTTGTTGTAGTGAAAGGATGAATATCATCTAAATGCAATTGTCATTTCTTCCTGCTAGAAAAAAAAAATAACTCAGCAGAGTAATTCTCTCAATGGGCCTGTCAAAATATTATGGGGCTGCGGCCATTTCTGGAGGACAGCACATGGCTAATTAGCAGTAATCACTTCCCTGGATTACTGCATTAACACGTGACTTCCCAGCAAGATTGCTGTATGTACTCTGGTCACCACAGGGGAAAACTTTAGTAGGAGATCAGCCTCTGTATTAGAGGGACTTACTTCAATGTGGAAATCTCCAAGGTTAAGGCTTCTGCACTGATATAACCCTTTCTGAATCCCAGGGATGGCTTTGTTATTTCAAAACTACTGTTTTCTCTTTTTTGTTAAGAGGAACACACATATTCCATATTATGTCTTGATTTAGCATTTTCTAAATCCATACTTATTATTACATCAGTTGTTAATATTTTATGTCTTGTAACTTCCATTCCATACTTTTATTTGCAAAGCCAGATCTAAGCATTCTTTTTCCCACAAAAGTCATTTTTAGTATTTTAAATTAACAGTTATGCCTGATTTTGTTATTCTTTACCCCTAAAATTATGCATGCATTCTGTCTTACTATATTACAAATATAATGTTCTGTAGGCATCCTTTTGCTCCTTTTGCCAATGGTAAGTGATGATTTATTCACCCAGGAGCTCACTACTGTGCCTTCAGGTACTATAAATATTATTCTTTTTTTGGATATCACATTTACACTTTTACAGACATGGTGATAGGCCCTGAGCACCATAGTTTGTTTTTGAAGGGGTTTAACTTCATCCCCTCCACTAGGGCCAGGGTGGATGACACTATCCTCGACTTAAAATTGTTCACCAGGAAGCTTAATTTTCAAGCACTGTTTGGGGTAAAAGTTAGTTCTAACACCCTGGCAAGTTTAAGAGGAAAAGAACAGCAAATCCTCTTTTACACCCAGTTATCAATGTTTTTGAGAAGCAATGTGAAAATAAAATACACATACTGTTGCAAAACAATACAAACAACTTTTTTAACCTTTCAGTGAAAGAAAACCAGCTTCTCCAGCAATTGAATCACAATTACAATATTAGATGCATGAAACCGGACAACAGTGAGGGCCTGAACAGTGCTGACTACTCTGGGCGTATGTTACATCTTCTGCATGATGATTGTGTGTACAGTGCTGTTTTCACAAACAAAATCAATATAGCCTACAGGGTCATTAAAGTTGCACTTGATGAGTTGTTATATGATGAAATCCCACAAGGTTTATATGACTTCCTTAGAGTGGATTTTCCTATTATTCCAGAGATTTTTGGTATTCCCAAAATCCACTCCAATCCATCTGACCCCCCCCCCCCCCCCACACACACACACACACACCGTTACATCCAATTGTAGCTGCTAGTGGATCAGTTACAGAGCTCCTGGCCAAGTTTATAGACCAAAAATTGAAAAACCTGTTTGATTCTTTCTTGCACATTATAAGAGACTCATGGGACCTTCTGGATAAGCTGAAGGGAATACCAGCAAAAGATGAATTCCTTTTGGTTACTTGTGATGTACAAAATTTATTTATGGTAATACCCCATGAGCTGGGTTTGGAATGGTTCAGAGAGATTGTAAAATGATTTGGCTTACTTTCTGAAACAGATTATGAATTGGTTAATGAGTTCTTGGACTTGGGTTAAACAACAACTTTCTGACCTTTGAGGGTGAATTTTACAAGCTCACTCTTGGAGTGGCTATGGGAGCCGCATGCACCCCCACATTTGTAAATGCTGTCTTATTAAGATGGCGGTTAGAATCACTTTTTAAACTCTCCCTCTTTTCCAAATGTGCTGGCTACTTCAGATACCTTGATGATCAACTTATCATTTGGAAGTTGATGAACTTGAAGAATTCATGCTACAGTTATAAGCTAGTACTTCCTTATTAAAGTTCACATATTCCTTTGAATGTGACCAGATTAATTATCTTGAAACTGACATCAGAAAAGGAGTTAATGAAGAATTCACTACCAGGATTTACAGGAAGTCCACTTATTGTAACACATTTCTTTTTTTCACCAGTTGCCACCCCTTCCATCAGAAGGGGAGGTATGAAAAAGTCAATTTATCAGAACCTCTCGGTTGACCTCAGGTGATGTAGTGTGTCTTGAACAGTTTAAAATTCTAAGATCCATGTTTTTGGACCGTGGCTACCCCCCACCACTTTTGTATTCAATCAGAGATGAGATATGGGCAGAGAGAAACACTAAATATGCCCCCATCATCAAGAAAGGGCTGAATCAGCTTGACAAGAAAGACAATCAAACAGGTTTTAATGGCCAAACTAATATGGTCCTGCATTACATTTTGGATGTCAATGACATTGAAAAGATTTTGCAGTAGAACTGCTTCATGATACAATGTGATGAAAGCATCAAAGAGTTTTTTCTACACCACTATCTTTTACCTACAAAAATAAATCTAACATAAAATCCCTTCTTGAGAAACCTACTGATCATCATAAGGGATTTTTGTCTACCATTGTCATCTGTGCCTTACATAAACACTTGATACAATGGCACACTTTTAAGTAGATTTGATTCTCGTGTGCATGGTGGAGCTTACAATTGCTTTTCTCAAAGAGTTATTTACCTGGTTAGAGGTGCAACTTGTCCCACTTTCTGTGTGGGAAAAATTAAGACTGCTTTGAATAAGTGCATCTATCAACATGTTTACCGTATTCAGTATAAGGACAGTAAAAGTGCAATGGCCAGGCCTTCCATTGTTTGTGACAAATTCACCAAGTTTACATTTCTTGTTCTTGAAGAAATACAAAATTTCCCTTATATAGTGGACTGGCAGAATAAACTGCTTCACTGGGAAATGACATGGCAGCTTAAGCTGGATGCTACCAACTTTCCCAGTTTAAATAATTATTTCTGTCAGTAGTAAACTAAAAAGGAGAGCAAGCAGAATATGATTTTGTGTTTCATCAAACATTTTTTGTTTAGTTATTTTTTGCCTAGTTTGTATTTATGTGTTTTGGTTCGGGTTTTAAAAGTTTGGACTTATTTTTAGTGTTGTTACTTTATTTTTTTCTGTTTCACACTGATTTCAGCTACATCATGTTGTGATTGTTTAACATGGGAGATGTGCCTTCTGCAGTTAAGTTTTAAAACGGCTTCCACAAGCAGTACATTCATAGTTCTGATAATGTGTTATTGTTATAGATGAAAGTGCTAAACTGTGGATGTTTTTAACCTAGCTTTGGTAGTAAACATTCTTCGACAAGTTTTGAGTTCGATGGATGATTTGTTGGTTGGTTTGCTGTTATTAGCTACTGTTTTCTTCCAGTACCAGAGCTGCATTCTTGTTTCTTCCTTTTGTTTATAAGTTGCAGAAGATAGAAAGCTTTCCTCACTACTGTAGACACATGATGGTCAAAGGCTAGATTACTGTCTATATGTGCCCTGAAGTCTCTGACTACTGGGTCAGCTCTTAGGGGTGTGTTGTCAATATGATAGTGACCTGGGATGGATGACTTCCCAAAGGATAGCATTATGCATGTCTTGGCATTTAAAGTCACAGCTCTGGCACAAATTTTTGTCTGTGTCAACCCTTCCTGGTGAACATGTGTGTTGGTGGGGGATTCAGTGACAGTGCCTAATTTTACAATCATCTGTAAATGTAGTCAGCCAGAGACCACTGACATTGGTTTTGACTTCAGAGAAATAAATGCCAAAAAGGAGCAGTCCCAAGACCAATCCCTGAGGGATTCTGCTTGTGACTGGCCTCTTTGTAGAAGTGAACTCCCCATTTCTAACTTCATGGGTCCTGTCTGTGAACCAGCTGGCTATCCATCAGGTTACATTAGGGTTTGTGTTGTTAAAAATGTATCTTTTGTTGAGTACATCAAATATTATGGTTGATTTGTAGACGATGTGTTTTTTGTATGGGGAGGGACTGAGAGAGAATTATGTGAATTTGTAACGTATCTGAATGGTACAACAGACTTTCTTGTCTTTGAAAGCACACACTCATTAACTGTGATAGAATTTCTTGATGTCAAGTTAATTAAAGGGCCATGGGATAGACACTGAAATGTTCAGGAAGCCCAACTGGAGGAATAATCTCCTACATCGCAACAGCATGCACCCCAAACATATTTATTCCAATATTGTGAAGAATCAAACACTCAGGGTATCAAAATTGACTACGCAGGAAACAGCTTTCAAAGAACAGCAAGTTGGATTAGTCAACAATTTTACCTCGAGAGGGTATAAAAAGGATGAGGTACAAGATCCTATAACATCATGTGGCAAGTTAAGAGCACATAAAGGCAAGCCGTTCTTCCATAGAAAAGTTGATGTTAATACTTCTGTTAGAGATGTAAAAACGAAAGGGAAAAATAGATTGATCATTCCATTCACAAACAGGAATGGACATGTTAGGCGAATAATTGAGAACAATTGGAAATTATTAGTGATGGATAATAAGATAAAGACATTAGTAGAGGAAAAACCTAATATAGCCTATAGAAATATGAAATCTTTAAAAAGGCTATTATGTTATGAACAAACAGAAACAAGGTCTACACAGTCACAAAGAATAGGGACTTTTGCCTGCCGCACATGTAATCAGTGTAAATACGTAGCGGAAAACAATGTCTTCGTACATCCACATACAGGCCATACCTATACGTTTAGAAGTTATGCGGACTAAAGAACCGAAGATTTAGTGTATCTAGCTCAATGTCAATCTTGCGATAAGTATTATGTAGGGAAGACCAATAGAACACTTCGTGAACGCATAAGAGAACATATATATTCAGTGAATAAGGAAAATGCCACTAATGCTCTAGCACGTCACATTATGGAATATGGGTCCTCACATAGTTTTAGGTTTAGAGTATTAGAATTAGTGAGAAAAAACAGCAAGTTGGGCGATGTGAAGAATTACACAGAGGAAGTAGAAAGCAAATGGATCCTTAGGCTACAGGCACACAAATATGGATTAAAATGAAAAAATAACGTTAAGACCTTTTTTAGTAGCCAGGTCACTCAAACATTGATACCCATATATTGAGACTAACATAACTATATAATTTGTTATACGTCTTGATATATTAATATGTATGTCCATGTTAGTTAGGTATTTTTCTTCTACACATTGTAGTTTTTTATATATTGTGGTTTTAGTGTCATGTATCGTACTTTCACATATATATTTACACATGTTTTTATGAGAGTTTTTAGATATTCATATGGATTTGCACATAGTTTTTAGGTTTGTTTTTAGTTGTTTTACTTGTCAGAGCTTTCATGTATTTGAATGAATAGGCACTAGCACTTTAATTCAGCAATATCAATATATCAATAATGTAAATGTGCTAATTGTGCATGTATTTAAGGGATGGATTTCATGGAGTGTTATTGAAGTCTGAAGAAGCGTCGAAAGGACGTGAAAGCGCTTACTTTTCTTGATGTTGTTTGTTCCAATAAAGAGCTAAGCTACAGCAGTTTCATTGGATTTTTCACAGCGTTTGGTGCACCCTTAGAATATTTATCTTGTCTACAGTGTGGTTCTACTATCCAAGGGTGCTTTACTCGACAGGACTATTTGTTCATTCAGTTTACATTAGGGTTTGTGCCTAACATCTTATGTTTGTCAACAATGCCCAAGTGGGGCATTGTGTCAAATGCAAGTAGGCAGTGTGAACAATTTTGCTCTCATCTATTGCTTTGTTGACCTTCTCAAAGAAGTCCACCTGGTTGAGTAGGCATAATCTGCACTTGATGAAACCAAACTGGGTTGAGTCCAGAGTCTGGAGATTTCCTATGTCATTATTGATAATTTCCAAGATAATTCTTTCCATGGCTTTGCATATGCAACTAGTAAGACTTATGGGTCTGTAGTTTCCAGGGTCTGTAGATCGCCCACCTTTGTGTAGAGTGATGACTGTTGATGTTTTCCATTCATGAGGCATAAAGCCTGTTTGGAGGCTACAGTTAAATATCAATTCCAAAGTGCCTGATAGATCATATTTCATGCTATTTAGAAGACATCCTGAGGTATTGTTTGGGCCCATTGATGCAGTGTTCTTGGCCTTAGAGAGAGCAGTAAGTACCTGTTCCCTAGTGATAGCTGGGGGAGTTATACCCCCACTCATTATCATTCCCATTCACCAAGACTTACCTCTTCTAATTCCTTTTCTATTTGTAAATTGATGCTGCCTTTCAACTAGCCATCATTCAGACAACCATTAGGGTTCCATATGTATGTATAAATCTAACAAACTTAAAAGGTAGGCATCTCTCTCTCTCTCTCTATATATATATATATATATATATATATATATATATATATATATATATATATATACACACACACACACACACACACACACACACACACACACACGTATATATATATATATATATATATATATATATATATCGGTTACCTATTAGAAAATCAAAGTTACAGAACTTCAAATACCTTATGGTCGACACCATATGATCGAAGTTCCATAACTTTGAAATTAAAAAAACAAACAAAAAAAAAAAGACAATTTACCCTGATGGGTTAAAGCACGGGGGCAAGCCCCCCTGCACCCCCACATGTGGGCCTTGCCCCCCCAACCCCCGCTACTTAAATATACTAAGTCCAAGATCGCACTTTAATGCACTTTGGTGCGGAAAGGCAAGATTTCCCTTTCCTACACTGTAGCTCGATCTCGGAGTTGGTATATTTAAGTAGCGGGGGGGTGTGGTATGCATGGGGGCTTGCCCCCCTGCCTACACCCTTTACTTTTTTATGTTAATTTTGAAGACTTCAAATTTTCAATTGTTCGATCATTAAAGGTCGACCTTTAGTGATTCAAACAATTGAAATGTCGATATTCCAGTAGGAACCTATATATATCTATATATCTATATAAATATATATATATATATATATATATACATATATATATATATATATATATATATATATACACACACACACACACACACACACACACACACACACACACACACACACACACTACAAGCCAAAGATACGACCTCAAACCACAAAGTATAAACAAGTCACTTTTGTTTTTTATTTTTTGTTACTTTGACTGTCTCTTTGCCTGTTGGCAATTGTGTGTTTTGTTTAAAGATTCAAGGGTACACTGAATGCTGGAAATACACAAAACTCAGTTTTAAACTAAAATGTTATCTCACTGTTCTAATCCTTTCACAATACAGGCTCTCCCACAACACAACTAGCAGGACAGTATAAAGATGTAGGCCTCTAACCCAGCCTTTGCTCTCTTCATTAAGCTCAAGTACTACCACATTTACTTTAAGGCTGTAGGCCATTTTCCTAAGCCTCACTGTCTTCTCCAAGATGAGGCACTTCAGTGGATCCCTTCAAGGCTGTAAGCCTCTCTCTTAGGCTTTGCTGTCAGCTCCGAAGTCAAGAACTGCTATCAGGCACAGTCCACCACTTATATTCCACCAATTAGCACTGATGGAGTTCCTTCAGTCCATGTTTCCAGGTTTTCCTTTTAACACTTCACTTTGTTGCTTCATTGAAGAGCTGCCTTTCTGATTTAGCCTTCATGGTTATTATTTTTAGCTCTTGTTAACAGTGATAATACAGAAAGGTTTTATATCTAATTATGTATAACATGTGTGGCATGGTTACTGCAGATTGGATAGGGCTCCTCATGGAGATTGAGGCTGCACATTAAAATAAGTCACAGAGGATGGCAAAGCTGCTTCTTATAGAAGAAGGTGGATGGCTATGCTAAAGAGGAGTTGGCATGATGATAAGTATGAGAGGTCATGCGCTATATCATCATATGTGTGGTTTAGGTCATGTGCTATATCTACATATGTATGGTTTAGGTCATGTGCTATATTTTCAAATGTATGTGTTAGGTTTGCTGTAGTGGATGAAAAGCGAGTCACACAGAGCAATTGCTCACTCTTCAGATAAGGCAATATTTCCTTGCTACTGTCCTGTTGGTAGGGAGATCAGACTTCCTATGTATTAACACTTGAAAATAGATCTCTATTCACTTATGAAGACATGAACGTTGGTTACCTGCAGTTATGGATGCAACAGGGAGCTTGTTTTTTCAAACTTTCTTTAGTTTTGTAAGAAAACAGTGAAGTTTAGAAATAAATTTTGCAATTTAAACAGTATCTCAATATGCATGCGTGTGTGTGTGTGTGTGTGCGTGTGCGTGTGTGCGTGCGTGCGTGTGTGTGTTTGTGTGTGTGTGTGTGTGTGTGTGTGTGTGTGTGTGTGTGTGTGTGTGTGTGTGTGTGTGTGTGTTGCGACAAACAGAGTATTAAGTGAGACCCCATACTTACAGCTGAAAGTGGAAAAGGCTGACCTTTCAGGAATAGAAGGTAAGATTAAAGAGAGTGCAGTTTGAAAAAAAGAGAGTATGCAGTTGGCTGCTGCATGCTTTGATGCTGTAAGATTTAGAGTATTTAGTCAGATGTTCACCAATGACTCTAGGACATATGCAGTGGTCTTGAATGCAGAGACAACTTTCCAGAGGGACCTCTGCTGCAGCTTACAGAGCAGCCCAGTAAGGAGCAATTGGGATTTAATTAATAAAATAAATAAACATTGTAGAGTTTGCTGTGGGAAACTAGGTAAACTACACTTCTAAAAGCTAATGAGGCATATTGATGGTCTTAGAAATGATAGGGAGGAGAAAAAGCTAGATTAAGGAGGAGCTGATGGCAAATATTTAACCCTGTGCTAAATCAGGTATGGTGAAGTGAAACTGTTTACATTAATATGGAAGAGCGCACCTTGCTCGACCATACATTTAACTGACATTTCTATGTGAATCCCATAATGCTGAATGGTTGGAATGACATAAAAATACAGACATCAACATTTCCAACCACTCTACAGCCTAAAACAAGTGCTAATATGGGTCAAAAAGGGGGAATGGGATTTTGCAATTCGCAACACTTGCAATCCCATTTTTGTGATGTTGCCGCACTCCTTTTGGCCATACTCAGTCGACCATTCACCAGTCGACCATATGCATGTACACCAAGTGAAACTTGTACAACAGTAGAGGTTTCAATATTACCTGAAAGTGACTGAAAAATGGATGGTGCAGATACACTAAAAACACAGATACATGCATTTGACTTTAACAATTTGTGTAGACATGATAAACAATAAGCCTTCTGTTTTCAGCATCTTCCTGTGTTTGTGTGTGTGTCTGTGTCCATTTATGCATGCATGGGTGTGCGTGTGTGTGTGTGTGTATATCCATATTTGTATTAGATATAAATATATATATATATATATATATATATATATATATATATATATATATATATATATATATACATGTGTGTGTATTATATACATATATGTACTATTCCCTTAATTTAATGTATTCTGCACTCTTGTGGGACACATACTTTTTAATTACTTTCCTTGTCACCTCAATGAAGGGTTGGGTTCAGTTGATGAAAGTTGCTATGAAATTACAATTCAAAGTTTTGGTAACCAGCAATATTGACATAATCATATACACCTGGAATGCCAGGGTCCTCTGTTTGCTTCTACTTTACCTGTTGCAATGTACTTTTACAAAAATAACAGCAGTTCTAAAATTAAGGTATCAAAGTCATGGTCTGCATTAGAAATGTATATAGGTTTGGGCAAACAGTTGTATACCCTGGGTGCAAGCTACCAGGGCACACAATCAGTCTCCGTGAAGACATGCTTATTGAACATAAGTGTAGTACGTGTGTTCTTTTAGGCAGCTGTAGCTGCTATAGTATCTTTCTACATGAATGTGCTTTGTATTTAGATGGTAATAATTACATCAAGTAGCGAACAGAATTAGGTCCTGCCAGTCTGAGGATTTTTTTTGTTTTTTTCTTTCTTTCTTTTTTTCTGGTACTTAACTTGCAAGAAGCACTTAGTAAAACGTTGTGATCCAAAAGATTAGCAACATCATTATCAGGTTTTGGCTTTTTTTCTTTTCCTTTTATGTATGTATTTTATTTTTATTTGTTAACTTTGTAGGAGAGCTGGTCTGAAGAACCATTTTCAAACATGACCTGGGCCAAAAGGCATAGATAATGCAGAGAAAAGTAACATAAGAGTAATGCAATAAAAAGTATACAGTGCTTAGGAGAAAAGTGTCAAAGAGCACTTCATTAAAACAGACATATAATCAATAATATATTGGAAATGCTTACACAACACATATTCAAAGCAGGATTGGAGACAGCCCAGTTTATACTAGTGTATACAGTGGATTATATATAATGCTTTAATACTGCAGATATCCACATAAGTTAAATAAATTATGAGGGGCATACTTATTATGCTATCAAAAGCATGAATCATTAATTACTGGCTTAAGTGTAGGAAGATATTAACCATGGTCTTCACAAAGTGGGCTTACTGTCAGAGTCTCGAGTAACTTTCCAAATGGTGTGTAATAATGACACTTTCTCAAGTCATAATAAACAAGAGTTGCTGCTGGTCAGTGCTATCATAAAAAATGCTTATTCAGCAATATAAAGGCAAATTGGAGGTATCCATGAAAGATAACAATTTAAGCTGCCCAGAGAGTTGAAAGGACTTTAATTTGTTTGCTGGTGGAGGGCACTATCTATTTTATAGTTCTTTGAAATTTTCAGTATTGAGTAGTAAGGTTTGTCTTCATATTACTGGAAAATAAGTGACTTTTTTGAAGTATCAGGTTGTGACGTTAACTAGGTATATGAAATGCAATATTTTATTTTATACTGTTTGCAGCAAGGTGATGACTTGAGAGTGCAGTATTAGGTGTTATATTTTCTACTATCAGGAAAAAGACATTAGTAAAAATAGCCTTCCTTGCTTCCACTTCAAGAAAGTAAGATACTTGATAGCAATATCTGAGATGATGTGTACTTTGTCTAAAATATTTTCTGTATGTTGAGTGAGTGATATCATTTTTGGATTGTAATACTGCAAATCTATGAGTCTTCTATAATACATTTTAAATTAAAATTCATTGACTTAGTTTTGCCAAAACCTTTTTTTATTTTTGTAATTTCTATTGTTTAATAGCTTGCTACTTATTAGGCACTTCCATATCTTGCAAAAGATATTCAAAAATAGCTTCTTAAGTTTTTGTTAGATTTATTAACATTTACTGTACTAATATTATGTCATCTGCATAAACTGGAAGCTGAATGATGGCCATTTGTGTTCATACTTTTTAATTTAAAAAAAATAGTGAATGAGTATTTAAATGTTACCACTGGCATTGGTAGAATTCTTTGTAATGCTGTTTCTGTGTTTTCTACTATTACTACCAAACTGCAATCCATTGACCAAATTAGGTCCCGCTAATGACCCTTGAATCAGATTAAGATCTTGTAAAATGACATCTAAAAGACAATTCTCTGCAAAGCACTCTCCAACATGCTCCTACATAAATTAATTTATATTTTGTGCTTCTGGTTATTTGTTTTTATTGGACATAATGTAATATTGCTGATTAAGTTAACTATATAAACCACTAATAATGTTAATACATGTACTAGTGCTAATGAATATATGCTGTAAATATTTTCTTTTGCATGTATTGTAGCTCCATCTTTAAAGGCTCTGCAGTATGTGCATATAGGATGGCTGACATTCAAACAGTCTTTAATGGCCCGTTTGCCCATCAAGAAGGCCCAAATCACCAGTGGGTGGCATATCAAGGCAGAATCCCTTACCCAAGACCCGGCACTGTAAGTATTGTATAATAACTTCATTACTATACTGTTCAAGTTTTCAATACAAAATTCTGAGCATGAAGGGCTATGCTTCACAGCTATTCATCTTTCCCAGTAGCAATTATAATTTTCCATGCAATGATAAAAAAAATAAAATAAAAAATAAAAAAACAAGACAGCATGGTTTATAAAAGAAACTGTTAAATATGTTATGATAATCATATACAATTAAGATTTTATCAGCTATAATCTGTGTTGGGAATTAAAGATGTTATGTAATTTTACATTTATGACCATGTTTTTCTTTCTTATCTGATGATAGTTTTCACTGACTTTGTGTATTGAATTCACAGTTCTTACACGGTTATAAATGAAAAAAGCATTCAATTGAATGTTCATGTTTATAAGTAGATAGAATAGATATGATTGTTTTTAGTTAAATGTTTCTCCAAACAACATCACTTCTTTCTTCATTAATCTTAATAGCAGTTCTTATTCTTTACCTACGTATAAAATTGGTTGCTTCACAAGTAACATGTTTTGCTTTTTCTACCTTCCTGTTTTCAAAATACAGGTTCTTCTTTGCATTTCAAGTGTTTGATCAACAGACACTATATAGACTGACAGTTAGTTGCTTCAGTTACATATTGATAATATAAATGTATCTACATTTGCTTTTTTATTCAGCATGGCAATAGCCACACAGTTATCCAATTTATCCATAGTTGTGCCAGTTCACTTTTACAGCACATGTCCCACTATCAGCTTCTTTTCTCAAACCATGCTTATCCCACAGCAAAAAAAACTTTCCTCTTATATTAACAAAAATGCAAAAATAAAAAATGAAGGTATCAATTCATGTTCCTTATCAATGTATCTACATTTGCCTTTTTATTCAGCATGGCAATAGCCACACAGTTATCCAATTTATCCACAGTTGTGCCAGTTCACTTTTAAAGCACATGTCCTGCTATCAGCTTCTTTTCTCACACCATGCTTATCCCACAGCAAAAAGCCATTTCATCTTATATTAACAAAAAAATGCATAAATAAAAAATGAAGGTATCAGCTCATGTTCCTTATCCTCTCTTTTTTCTAGCTTTTTGGCCACACTCATCAACTTGCATAGTTAGGTCAGGCAAGCTGTCCCTTCAAATACCTACCCCTTTTATACCTGATGCCTATTCACTAGCTTTTGGCCACACTCATCAACTTGCATAGTTAGGTCAGGCAAGCTGTCCCTTCAAATACCTACCCCTTTTATACCTGATGCCTATTCACTTAGCATCTTTCTTCTTATCTTTCCTTTTCTGCATTTATTTCATTTTATCTACTCATGCCAGTCCTGTAAACCTGTTGTGGTATCCAGATTGAGTATTTATCTAGGTATACCACCTAAAGGCAACCCATTGCCGGACTGAAGGTTTGGTACTTGATGAAAGGCTGCTCAATGTCTACTTTTCTTTTGCTCTGCCATTCTCTGAGCTCACATTTTTCTGGTTAATCATTTTCAGGAATTATCCATCTCAGCTATTAGAGTAGCACTATCTTTTCCCAACAGCTCCATTAAAGCATGCATAACTGTACTACATGCAGTTGATGAAATGCTGCCACACATAGATGATGCCCTCTAGAACCAAATATTTACAGCATTACTCAAAAAAAACCCCAGAAACAAATGTTTCATGATGCCAGTGATATTTTACCTCATGAGACTTATAAAAATAGCTAGCTTTTTACCTTGTGTTTTTACACTGACAGCTGAGAGCCACACTTTATCATAGAAATCCAATAGTTTAAAGATAAGTTGATGAGACGGCTTGTCAGTGGTAGCTGTAGGCCACAGGGTCCTATGCACTTCTTCAATGTTAACACCAGCAGCAGACAAAAGTAAGGCTTCAGAGAGTTTTGTTTACAAGTACTTTATAGCATTACATCCAAATCAAAGATTACACAATTTAATGGCTAGAAACAAAACTTATGAGAACCTTTTTATTTCCAAAAAACTCACTTTAGTGGTTTTGTCTATCCAGACTTCTTCAAAATTGAGCCATTATATAAAATTACCATTTAAGTAATAAACTAGAGAAATCAGTATTTGAACACTTCAATTAAACTTAATATTAAACATGATCATACAAAAATGTAAAGTTTGTATTCAGATAACTTATATAACTATATATATCATATATATTCACATAGAATGTATACAATAAAAAGACATCATATGTATTAACATTTTTTTCCTTTTTAAATTCACTAATAGTTTAATTGAAACCTTGGTGCCTATTAGCACAAAGTAACAATTTACCTATTTAACTTCTAACATTTCTAAATAGTTTTTTATCCCTACCTCTATAATTTTCTTGTACATGTTCAAGCACACAAAATAAACACTTGAAAGAATGACAACAGAGAGACTGATTGTGTAATGTATTATTAACATTGCCTGTCTTAATGGCATACAAATGTAGCAGCAGTAGCCCTGCAAGCCTAAAAAATTATGTTGTGATATACAGGTAGTGACGCCCGTGCCCTGACCCAGCAATCAAGTAGCCTCAGTCTTCACCACTAACACCAGAGAGGGCATCTCATATACAAGGAAAGGATAACAAATACAAACAATAAAGTGCAATTTCCCTTAAGAGCACACAGAGATCACACTCAGTCTGGGGTTGGTTGCTCCCTTGCTCCCCAGGTCCCCAATAAGACTCCCCACTGGTACAGCTATAGAGTCCAGATCTCAGTCTAGCTGGGCAAGCTAAAATCTCCAGCACCCTCTCTGTCCAACCAGCGCTTCGTGTCCCTGCCCAAGTAGCTGACACACACACTTTGAAATAAGAGTTTACACAACCACACAGACACTTCTGGGGAAGGCTGGCACAGGTTCTCCAGCTGTGCCCCTTTTTCCCAGACTATACAGTAGTACCACTTGCCACCACCCAGCTAATATTTATCAGCTACCCAAAGGCCCTTAAATGAGTGTCCAATAATTACTGTGAAATATTATTATCTAATCGGTAGACGTGACTAAACAGTCAAAGCTTATTTGAAGTGACCTGGATAGTTTGTTTGTGTCTTTCGGCTTTTCCCGGTTAGGGGTCGCTACAGCGGAACTCCAGTCTGCTAATGATTGGCAGTAGAGTTTTACGTGCTGGCTTGCCGGGCCTAACGCACAACCTTCAATGAAGGAATGCCCGTTCACGCATGTTGCCACACAGAAGACGCTCTAACTGAGAATTGAATGGGCAATGTCTGTGAGGCGACAACGCTACCGCAGCACCACCACTGCAGTGGACAGTAAACTCTATAAATATGCAATGTACTCTAGAGCTTAACTTATCTCTACACAAACCAGCCACAGTTAAAAGGTTTTAAAATATTTAATAATAAATAATTAAAACTACAAGACAATACTTTCTACTACACAGTCAGTGCTAGTCCAGAGAGTTCAGAGATCCCACAGAAATACTTAAAATAAATCAATAGTACAGTTCTGACATCACAGGAAAAATACTTAGTCTAATCTTTATAATGCCTGGCTACTTCTAGCAGAAAACACAGTTCTAACATACTACTTACATAAAGAGAGCATAAGACAGTGCCGAGTTGGATATCAAGACAAACATGCTCAATAATCTCTATTTCTCACTGTTTAATTTGAAACTGCAGTTCTGCTAAAACATTACATCATCTTTTTACACTTCCAGGAGTTCCAAGGTGACACATTAACTACATTTACATTCTTAACAACTCCCTTTTGTTATCTTGCAGCCGGTCAGGAACAGAGCAATAAAAATACATTTGCATGTTTAAATCTAGCAGTCAAAGCTTATTTGGAATGACCTGGATAGTAAACTCTATAAATATGTAATGTACTCTAGAGCTTAACTTATCTCTACACAAACCAGCCACAGTTAAAAATTTTAAAATATTTAATAATAAATAATTAAAACCACAAGACAATACTTTCTACTTCACAGTCAGTGCTAGTCCAGAGAGTTCACAGATCACACAGAAATACTTAAAATAAATCAGTAGTACAGTTCTGACATCACAGAAAGCTACTTCTAGGAGAAAACACAGTTCTAACATACTACTTACACAAAGAGAGCATAAGGCAGTGCTGAGTTGGATATCAAGACAAAAATGCTCAATGATCTCTGGTTCTCACTGTTTAAATTGAAACTGCAGTTCTGTTAAAACATTACATAATCTTTTTACACTTCCTGGATTTCCCAGGTTGACACATTAACTACATTTACATTCTTAACATCTCCCTTTTGTTATCTTGCAGCAGGTCTGCAACAGAGCAATAGAAATACAGTTGCATGTTTAAATTTAGCAATTTAACTCTTGGTTAAAACAATCGAAATAATTTCTTCATCTAGACTTTTCGGCACACTGTCTATTTCAAAGGATCACCACATGCTTTTACTGGGTCAGTAGAGAGCAATGTTGCCACATTTTTGTAACAGCATTTTGTTTTTATTTAAGACAACAGGTCTGTTTTTCACATTCATATTTACAGATTATATAATTATGTATGAATTTCAATCTGACTAGGCTGGCAGCCTACACCCATCTCTATCAGTCTTCACACAGTTGATATGATGCTAGTCTATACAGCTCAGCTTTAAATGTACATCTGATCTAATCATATTTTCTGGTATATTTGTACAGTTATAACTGTGAAATTAAGGAAAGTTAATGATTTTTAATGAATGGTATCAATGTTGTAATGGATTCATAAGTAATATTACAGTTTGCTTTATCATAGTGTGCATTTGTATGAACTAGTGGTGTGCTTCCGATGTTTTTTTTCCTTTTATCCACTCTAGTGTGACAGTGGAGTTGTTATATATAAGTTTGGTGTATGTGGGGCTGAAACACCCCCATGGGAATGCAGGGTCTTGCTCCCCACAAAAATACTTCTTTCTGTTTTTTTTTATGTTTTTATATGTGAGTTATCTATCTATACCTATCTATCTATCTATATGTATATATGTATGTATGTATGTATGTATGTATGTATGTATACATGAGTTTCAGTAACTTTGATTAATGGTACTTTGGTCAACATCTGTTTAATCAACACAATTTGGTCAGATAAACAGATGGTCGACCGGTGTGCAGGATAGACAATCCCCAGGTAGGGGAATATACCGTTTTCTCCAGTGATTGTACAATCATGGAGTTAGAATATATGATAGGCAGGGAGTGGGGGTTGCCCCATGCAAAAATTATGCTTTCTTTGTCTTTTTCTAAAGTTTTGCATGCTCCGAGGTTAATTCTTGGTGCAAGCATAGTAGCATGGGTATCAAGTACTAGCAAATGCATGACAACCATTCAAGTTCTAACCTTTAAGTATTATGTTGTTGTTATCATAATTGCAGCTATTCAGGACCATGCTTTGAAATAGCCATCTGTCTCAGCCATTAGATGTACCTACATTGTATCCTTTATGTCAGGTAACATGCCAGAATGTCTTTCAGATATGCGTTCATGCAGCAGATAGTACCCTTAACTTTCTCACCATCATTTAGTAATGTTGTTTATATGCTAACCTGTTTTGAGTAATCCAAACTAACACATCAATTATTTTTAAATATTTTATAAGTTATAAAGCACTGTTTCCTCTGAAGAAGAGATGCAATATTACAGTTTTCTCTTCACTGATTTGACATGGATTTGGTGCAAAATGTATTTATTTTAATTATGTTTACCTGAATCATATGACTGAATTTATGTTACTTACTGCCCTTGATGGGCTTAATGAAGGAAAGATACATATTGCTAGATCTACTATTAACCTGAAATTTAGCCATACTGCATTTTTTTACCTATGCCTTGTCTTCTCCCACAAAAGACAAATATACATGGCTGATGTTGCAATTACTTTATTAATTACAAAAAATATTACTTGACATGAAAGAAATCATCACTACTAAAACCAGCATTGTAGAACACCACAGGTTTTAAACCATACCATGCCATCTAAACCAAGAAAATCAAAACAGTCAATGATCAAGCAGTGTCACAGACAGCCTACACCAGTCCAGCCTGTCCCATTCCAGAACTGAGTGGCATTATTATACTGCCTCATCAGTGAGCATGTCACTGGCCACAAAGGTCAATCTCACCTTCCTGGAGCTAGCTCAGGCACAGAAAAGGAAAAGGAGGCATGAAAGGTGGACACATCACAGCAATGACCACACATTTTACTGACCAATAAAGACAGCCTGCCCTCCCCAACTTTCCTGGAATTAAATAACCTAAACTAAAGAACAGAAAATTAGTAACTTTCTGTTCAAAGACTAATAAGTTTTCATAGTGTCAGCCATAATACCTTCACTTGGAATTATCAAAGAAGAAGGCTAGATCAAAATTGAATAGATCCCCCCCCAGTGTCTGATAGAGGGATTGAACTGAGCTGAACTGAGGTGGGTTACCAGCCACAAATCTGAGCTGAGATACCACTGGGAAAATTTTGCCATTCGGGTATTGAAGTTTCCGAGATTTTCATTTCATGAAAGTGGATTTCTGTTATATGAGGTTTGACCTTTGAAAGTAGATACATATACAAATATATATGGAATTACCTGAGCTACTTAACAGAACAGTGACAGCTAAAACATCGACAGCATTGCCGAAACACCATTTACATGCTAGTTTGCAAATGCCAAAAAACAACCTCTGCTCATGCAATTAAGAAACAGAAATGTCCTCACCCCACCCCTTGCTAATTATATATATTAACTTTTAGACGGCACATAATCTAAGAAAGGTCATATTTCTCAACCCCAAAAATACTATGTATACCCTCAGCCCATCACATGACCATGCAAAGAGCACGCATGCTATGTATGCCCTCAACCGTCACCTGACCACGCAACAGCACACATACTATGTTTACCCTCAATCATCATCTGGCCATGCAAAGAGTGCACATACTATGTATACCACCAACCATCACCTGACCCTGTAAAGAGCACACAGACTATGCATACCCTCAACCATCATCTGACCATGCAAAGAGCACACAGGCTATGTATGCCCTCAACCATCATCTGACCATGCAAAGAGCACACATACTATGTATACCCTCAACCATCATCTGACCATGTTAAAAGCACACATACTATGTATACCCGCAACCATCACGTGACCATGCAAAGAGTACATATACTATGTATACCCTCAACCATCACCTAACCAAACAAAAGTACACATACTATGTATACCCTCAACTGTTACCTGACCATGCAAAGAGGACACATACTATGTATACATTCAACCATCACCTGACCATGCAAAGAGCACACATACTATGCATACCCTCAACCATCTTACTATATTTTATACAGTTGGACACAGACATAACCATGGAGCAACACAATTTATTCCCATGTAAGAAATGGAGTATTAAACTGCAAGTATCAACATAGTGCTTTTCATAAGACTAATCAGAAAGGCACATTTAGAATAATCTAGGCCAGTCTTTACCATCTCCGCATCTCTAACACCACTAACCAGACTGAACATAAGATTCAAAATAAGGAGGACATCTCACTCACAACTTAAACTCACAAAAATTATGATGATATGTGATCAGAGACCATCAATCAGATGGGGTTACCAGATCCCTACATTGTTTACTTATTTAATTAAATTGTTTAGTAAGCAGATGAGTAATTGAAACACTGTCCTTCAAATGTGGTATTTTTCTATGACTTCATAAAAAGATGCAGAACATTAAACCAAAAAATTATTAGGCAGCAACATGGTTCAGAATAAATGTAAGTGATCTGGTAGTGAAGGGAGGGTAAGAGCTGGTGGACTGATACAAATTATCATCCCCTGGATACGGTAAGGGAGGAAAAAGGGAGAATGGAGGATCCAGTAAAGTAGATAGGTAGGAGGAAGAGGGTAATACTCATGAGAGACCTGAATCTAAAAGGAACAGTTTGGGAGAGTCTAAGCTGTAGGGTAGAGAGGGAATAGGAGCTGACTGAGGTCTGGGGTGGCACAGGCTTTAGTCAGCTGAAACAGGACTGAACTAGACAGGAATGACTTTTGAATGACTTTCCTAAGCAGTACAGATTGTTACAGAATCGGATGTGTAAGTTAAGACACCATTAGCTAATTGTGATCATGTCTCTTTGTGGTTTACAATAAGGAAGAGAGGAAAAAATATATAGACAATGACAATGGTGTTGGAATTAAAAGCATACTTTATGCTTTGTTGGGGAAAGGAACAGTGACGAGTTTGGAAATGAAGAACATGAAGCGAGGAAACAATCTATGGGAATAGTTCAGAAACTGAGTCCTCAGGACTAAGGATGTATGGAAAAACAAGAAAATAACATAAAGATGAACGCCAGTGAAGTTAATAGGAGAGTGAGCTGGCAATTACAGGAAAAGATGGCACCTGAAAGATGAGAAGCAGTGGTGGGGATGGTGGAGATAGCGAAGTGCAGGGATGCCAGTAGAAAATCAACAACCATGATGAAGTCAGCAAAGGTGAGAGTTGAAAGACAGTTAGCAAAAATGATGAAAAAAAGGAAGGAAGATATGTAGTAGAAAGAAAGAATGGAGGAAAAGAAATGAGCAGGCTAAAAAAAAAAGGGGGGGGTCATATCAGCCTAAGAAAAAGCAGAGGTACTAAATGATGATTTTGATTAAATCTTCCCAAAGATAAACATGGAAAGAATATTTTACTGGGGGTGGGAGAACAGAGCACAACAAGTACAATAATAGGCACACAATGGGAGACAGAAACAGAATGTGAAAAGAGAACTGTTTACTGTTAAGAAGAATAAAGCACAAAGAATGAATAGACTGCGTCCCAGAGCTCTACAAACTCTGATCCTGGTGTTGGCAGACCACTGCTCCAGATCTTCAAGAAACCAATGGCTACTTCAAAAGCACTGGAGGCTTGTGGGGAGTAGGAAATATCCAGGAAATATTAAGGGAAATGCAGGTCTATTAGCTTAATACCGGTGGCAAAGAAATCATGGAAAAAATATTAAGACGGTTGGTACAGTTCCTAAAGGGAGCAATCACCAGGTTAACAAACAACATGGGATCATATCCCGAATGAGTGTCAGTCAAATTTGGTTTGTGATAAGATTGAAAGATGAAATTGACAGAGGAGTTATAGTAGGTGTGTCTTGCCTGAACTTCATCAAGGTCTTTGACACTGTCACATACACATAGCTGACAGGTAATCTTAATTGTGGGAAAGGGAGGTAAAATCAAGGCTAATGAAATAGATAGGTGACAAGTCGAATGCTTGGATATAGAGGGGTATAGGGAGAAGGATGGTGTTAGGATTTCATTATGAGTGTGTGTGTGTGTGTGTGTGTGTGTGTGTGTGTGTGTGTTTGTCTGTTGGTTGAATTAATTACTGAATTAGTTAATCAATTAATTAATTAATTAAATGAATCAATTAATTTACTTTTAAAAGCATTAAATTCCTAAATCAAGGCATCGTGCAAATAAATAAAGGGAAAGTGTATACAGTTTCACGAGTGGTAACAATAATGAGTAAACATTTGAGAAGTAAGGCAAGTTGAAACTAAAATAAATAAAGTATAGTACATCTTAAAAATTCTGCCATCTTAATGTAGTGGACGTGACCCTGTGAGGTTCTAAGTAATTTATTCTATAAAGGGAAAATTTAAGGGAATATTCGGAAACTCTCACCCTAATCATGTATAGTACTTGATTCCACAACATGCTTGCAAGGTAAACAAATGACATTTACCACATTATTTCAGGCCTGTTCTATAGGGCAATTCACAGTCCCTCACTTGAGAACCCAAGATGTTTTGTCAGACTATAATTTCTCAGTAGCTCCTTAAGATAGACAGGTCCCAGACTGTAAAAGTATACCTAAATGTGGCTAGGAATTTCTGGAACATCTGGCCACAACTGGCAGCCATTGAGGATCACATAGACCTGTATAATGTCACTAGAGCATGAGAACTGATACAGAAGACTGGCTACAACTATACCTGGGCTGAACCATCATGTTTCCATCCAAATACTTCTTAAAATAAGGGCAGCAACATTTAGAGAACTGATGGGAAAGGGGTTATGAACACTTGCATGCACAAATACTGCTTAAAGGGTGTAGTTAAACATTTGAGTTTTTGTTTAAGTTTTATAACAAAGTCTATTATTTGTTTAATAGAATATATTTTATTTTTAAGGCATTGATGTTATTTTCTATTTGGTAATTGCTCTATTTTTCTTTGCTGGATTGTTAGGTATAGAAAAAGATGACTATACTTTTAACTAAAGCAAATTTTAAAACGTCAGAGTAATTAATTAATGGGAGCATTGGCTGGGTATTTAAATGTGGTTTGAGTCATGTCTTTATGTTCTGATGAAGTCCGGAGTTTTGAGATGAAAGTGCTCATCAAGATTGGTTTATATAAAAAAATGGACTTATAGCAACCTTTCAATGGACTTAGTTTACACCGTTACAAGGAGTTTGGTTGGCTTTGGTCACCCTGGACTACATGGTCCTAATTAGTTACTAGTTTTGTATTAGTCACATGGCAACATACTCTTTCTGGGTTCTTGGCTGCGAAATTCTTCACCTTCTAATGATGTACCAAGTCAACATTATAAATCCGAAGGTGGATGGCATTAAGGTGACTGAAACATAAGATAACCAATGCATGAACCACTGTTGCCTAGTCCAAAGGCACTATTATATGTTTAAGATGGGTTATGTTCTTCATAATGCAGTTAAATCTCATGACAAAACCTGACACCTGATGCATAAATGTAATCAATAACTGCATCAAGATCCTGGACATAGGACAGAAATTGCTACATGATGCCTCCAGAAGTTATCAACATAGAAGGCTGGCTAGGATGCATTGAATGAATGAAGACTACAAAAGCATGACATCATTTTTTGTTAGAGTGAGTTTAAGGTCTTAAGCAATGTACAATGAATGATTTTTTCCAAAGAGTCCTGGTGAGCAGTAAAGTCAGGTAAACAGTCCTGATAAAATGTGAGGTAGTGCTAGCTATATCGGTATAAGCTTGACAGCAGATACCTCTCTCCATAGTGACTTCCCTAATCTGAGACAAGATGGAACTCAGTGGCATTAATCACTCCAAAGGAATAAAGATGAAACTTTAGAACCAGAAACAGCCCTTTATGAGAGGCCTAATTAAAAGTGGCATCAGTTAGAAAAGTGAGTGGTAGACCCCTGCAGGGCTCTGTTTTTTGATCCAGTAATCATCAGCAGATGCTTATCTAGTGTGGGGCGAAGGGGCAGCCATCCCTGGAGCAAGGTGTTGGGGAATTTTCAGCATATCCATTTTTTATGTTTTATTTATTTATTTAGTTTATGCTCCACATGTATGATCCACTGGACAGTAAAGCTTAAAGGCATTAGGACATGGCACTCCTCCTTAGAGAAGAGTGAAACAGCAGATCAGAGAGAGGACTTTTTTGCTTTCTCATTAGGACATGAGGTATAGGGCTTTAGGACCTTCCTTACAGAAAGGAGGATTGCCAGATTGGAGAAAGAAGCAGCTCCAGATGCCAATGAGCCAGTTACAGCTCTGTTGTTTGATATGTTGATCTAACAAGCACACCAGAGGGAATAGAGACTAGGTTTTCACTCTTTGTTGATGACACATAGACACAGCAATAAAGACTAGGGAAAGAGTATAATTAACTATTTTGAAAAACTAAATAAGTGAACAGAAAAGCAATAGCTAAGGTTCACTGCAAATAAATACAAAATATTGCTCTTCATCCACAACAGTGTAAGTGTGAAGTATCAAATGGGGAGAGTCGACCTGATGGTAACAGAGCAGGAAATAAATCGCAGGGTGATGACCACACCTAGATTAGACCACCAGGACGAGAGTGGGAGCCCAGTGGTAGCAACAGACACAGTGTTGGGCTGTATCTTCAAGCATGTAAATTTGAATATATATATATATATATATATATATATATATATATATATATATATATATATGTATAGTAGTCTCATCAAACCACAGCTCGGTCCTCATAAAATGTGTGTTTTTTGTGGCAAATCACAGAGGAATGAAGTTACTAAATAATGACATACATTTGAGTTTCGGACTTAATATCCTTAAGAAAATGCATGCTAACACAAATCCTTTCTAAATTTATATAAGCAATATTTGAAATGTGTCCCTATTTCGGGACCTTTGTCCTCCATTATTTTATGCTTTGTCCAGATTTTCTGTGCTAAGACATTGGGAGGTATGCAGCCTGAGAACTATATGTAGTTTGGGAAGGCATACAAGGAAAGTGAAAGAAGAGTGCCAGAATAAATCGAGGTACAAGTCATTACAATTATTAAGGGCTGGAGAGGAGGAATATAACCAGGGTCTAGGGAGCTAAAGATCTTCTTACTTGTGACTACAAAAGACAAGGCAGACTTGAAATTGATGCACAAGATTATGGCAGGATTATGTGAAGGGGTCATCTTGAAAAAGAGAGGACAAAGATGGAAGGAAGGTACACAAGCACCAAATTGTAGGCACTGACTTCTCTCTGGATCTCCAAAGTACCACTTCACAGTGAGTGTTATCAGAGTATGGAGTGGACTACTTGGATGATTGGCAATGAATCGAAAAAGACATTCCACAATGTGTTGGGCAAGTGGAAAAGGACAAGGGGTTAAGAAGAGATGGAATGGATTAGATTTTATAGGTTTATAACCTTCTGCTTTTCAGAATGTAATAAAATGGAAAACTCTTGATTTCTTGTGCAAAATCAAGCAGTTGCTTTGTGTCTTGCAATAACATAATCAATGATTATAGTGAGCATCAATGTTTGGTTTGGAAAATGAGGGTTCCCTTTTATTAAACTCAAACATTTGTGACCAAGTTTGTGCAAATGAGATGAAATGTTCAATTATAACTCTCAACTGTCCAGATTTTTGCCATATATTTTTAGTGTGTTCCTCATAAAATGTGTGTTTTTCTGGCAAATTGTTGAGGAATGGAACCACTGTGAAATTACAGACATTTGAGTTTCAGACTTCATATCCTTCAGAAAATGCATGTGCAAGACAAGTAATTCTAGAAACTTTCTATTTTATAAGAGGAATATTTAAAATTTGCCCCTGTTGTTCGGCCTTTGTCACCCTATTATTTTGCCTTTGTCCAGATTTCTTATGCTAAGGGGTTGAGAGGTATTTCCTCGATGTATGTTTGGGATAACTCCACTCAAATACCTTTCAGATTTTTAAGATTACTGACTAGCAATATCAAAATACCATGCTTTATTATCTATACTGTGATAATACAGGATACTTAATGTAAGGCACAGTCCAGTTCTGGAGTGTACCAAAGCCCTGTTGTCAGTGTTACCTTAAAGCTTCAGTGCCTTCATTCCTTCATAGATGTTACACATCAGCAGAAGAACTTTGCAATGCCCAAACCTTATTAAAATATGGTAAAATGAGCCGGTACTTACTTACTAGTACATAACCAAATGTTTGTAATGCTAAACATAATCACACATTTCAGCACCTAATGCAAACTGTCCAAAGGAGCAGTAGCAGTGCCATTCATGCTCGCTGGGATAGATTCCTTCACTCATTAGTCTAGAAGGCGTTGAAATGCGGTTCTATAAAGTGCTACATAATTAAGATATGCATTACAGAATGTTGCATTGAGTCATATTGTTCTGTTACTGAAACAACCATTTTGTCTAACAAAATATTTAGAAGTTGCTGTTAAAAATTAATATAGAACAATTATTAGCCAGCTCATTCCATAGATAGTGATTTTTTTTAACTTTCTTCCTCCTGAGGCTTTACCTGTGCTAAGTGCATTTCTCTGTTACATGAACTACAGCCCATGGGGTATATTCTTGGTAGCAGCATTCCTCACTGTGCTCTGTAATGCTTTGTGACATAAAATTTAACTGTATTTAGGTATTAATGCATTTCATGTATTGTTTAGTGTGTCATTTAAGCAAGAGAATTAGTCCGTGTCCTTGTTTGGGCTTTTGTTTTTTATTAATACATTTAAGGGTTCATCTGAGCCCAACAGATTGGCCCACTGCCTATCACTTGGATCTTGCCTGTCTGGGGAACAAAATGGCTACGCAATGCCAGGCTTTTACCCCGTGGCAGTAATATGAAACAAAGAAAACAACTGGGAAGGACCAGGGAACATAAAACTAACTAAATAAATAAAATGAAATAAAGTGAAAAGCCTACAGTCCTGATGAATATAAAGAAATGGTTATGTGATCTGAAATGAGAAGAGCAGTGTTTCCTTCTTAGGTCAAAGGAAACTGTATGCACATGTTGTCTTTATCTCAGCTGAGATTAAGTCAGACAAAAAACTATTCATGAAACAAGACTAGTATTGTTACATAATAAAAAACACTGTGACTGAACATAGGCAATAATGTGAATTCAAAGTTTGTAGCATAGGACATGTAGGAAAACACACATGCACACACACACGTGCACACAAACACACATGTACAAGCATGCACACATGTACATAGGCGCACACATGTACACACACACACACACACACACACACACACACACACACACACACACACACACACACACACACACACACACACACATACATACACACAAGGTTTATCAAATAGACCCTACACAAAATATGTTTTTTTTGACTGTTTACAATGTTATTTCAAAAGTCAATTGCAGTTTCATAAGTTTCAAAAATAGGAAGAAGTAATGAAGTCTCAAAGGAGCTTGCTCTGTACTCAATAAAGCAAATTTTAACTGCAGTACCTGTAATTAACACCATGAGATTGCTGAACTTAACAGTGAAGGGAAGGATTGTTTTGTAGTGCGAATATTTACAAACAATGGTTATAAACATTGTTTGGGTATATGAGAAGGAGTTGTCGAATATAGTAGCATCACTTATTCACAAATACAGTTAAACAACACAGGCATAACATCAAAAAGTAGTATAGTACAGAGCAAAGAAGATGAGAGTGTCAATAAAAATCTAACTCCAGATTAATAGCAAAGTTACAGGAAATGGTAGAGACATGTCGGGTATGCAGTGTCTTACAATAAACCTGGACATTACTTGAATGCTGTAGGTTCATAATTGGAATTTAACACACTATTACAGAGGCTTCACTGCTATATTTCATATATTTCTGGCTACTTTCCAGAAGGCAGCACTGTTTTGAACTTTTCTCAGAACTGACAGCCAGTTCTTTTAGTAGAGTGTGCAAGAGTCGGATAGAATGCGTGGCATACATACTCCAAGCCATAGAACTCTTAACAAAACTTCCAGCTCTGCAGTTCAGGTTGAAAATGAATAGCCCTAGGTATGAACGAATATGCACTGGTTAAATAATACTGAATAAAAGGTTTATTCAGAGGATAATTTAAACCAGAGATTGCAACACAGCAGGATACCAAGAAGTTACTTCTTTTGAATTTCAGCACTAACCGTTTCTGTCATATTTGCCATGAAACTGTTATAATGGAAAGAATGTTCCATCTGAGTAACATTTTACTTTTATATCAAGGTATCTTATACCGAACCCATTTTACATCTCTTCATTTAATTAGTGCACATATAAACAAAATTATAAATGGTATTATAAAGCATGATAGCAAATCTATTGGGTAAATATTAAAGCTTAAGAATATTTTACCTCCATTTTTTAGAACAATGTATTCTTAAAATAACTCAAAAATGAAACTAAAAATGCATTTTGACAGGCAGGACTGCTTAGCAAATTCTGTGAGAGACAGCTGGAACTGCCTGCACTATGGACAACCTTATTCCTCAAATGTCTGTAGGTATTTTCTACACAAGACTAAACTAAGGAAGAAACTGATGGTCTGTTGCTTCACATTAATGGGAGACTGTGGTAAGTAACTACAGGCAGCCAACATTCCTTAAATAATGAAGGTGGGCTGAAAATGAAATTAGACTCAATATGGAATAATGAATTGTATGTTGCAGGAGTAACGAGAATGTTATGGTAAGAAATTTTCTAATACTGAATAGGATTGGAATGACACAGATTCGCAGCAGAAATACTGTCTTTAAACATAAGTTATCATACATTAAAAGTTACTGATCATCTAAAATGCCAACACTAAGGCATATCAAATAAATAAAAAGAAATTAAAAAAGTATACAGTTTTCATTCAAAGTAGCAGTTGAAGTCAAAAGAAGTCGCTGGAGCTTTTATAGCTTTCTGCATTGCACTGAATGTTTGTTCAGTTTATGATAAATAAATTACAAAGTTATTTTGTCTTATTCAGCTTTATATAAGTATTTTACTTTTACAAAATACTTAAACTCACCTCACTGATTATGTGGCGTTGTATACTTCAGGAAGTTGGTGTATGGCCCTAGATTTAGTGCAATAATATATCCAAAGATGCTCTACGTGAAAGCTATGACCAAAACGTATTCTTTGGCAGAGTCTCATACTGATATTCGGTGACTTGAACTACTTGAGTAATGCAAGGGGAAAAAAAGCATAATTATTTTCATGATGTATCACCTGGATTTATTTACTAAACCCATGTGATGATGGCCTACTTATGGAAAGACAAATAGGTATAGATACAAGCTGAGAGAGAAATAGAGCACCCAGGGATTGTTATTCCTCAGTTTGAAAAGTGGAAGTACTGGTAAACATTCATAAAGAGTTTAATGAATTATATCATAGTATATCTGATCTGTCCTTTCTAACGTGGGTAACAATTTAGAGTAGGACAGATTGGTGACACTCGGGGTCATTTAGCATTTATACTTTGCACGAATATATAATAACAGTGCTATTAAACCTGAGTCAGAGTATCATTACAGGATATCTGAAAAGAACTGCCATGTATATATAAATATGTATAAAATACATTTAAATGATCAAAGTACTAAACGATCAACTTCCGAAACATTAATCACAGTACACTGAACTTTTAAAACACCCAAACTTAACAAATCTAAATAGCCATAGAGTGTTGTTTTAAAATCCATTAATCCTGCCACTAACTTGACATATTTTATTGGAGTAGTGGTTGTGTTATGGGAAGGGTTCTTCTAAGGATGGGTGTCAGACTGGGGCTAGGGGCAGTGTTCAATGTAGGATTAACAGGTATTGGAAAGGTGGACAATTGATTACATATAAAGTTAATGAGGCTAGTGTGGATTGTTTTTGTCTTTCACAATGTGATTTAAATGACATTCATAATAAGTCTTTTTTCTTCAGCAAAAAATTAAAATGAAAAGATTGACTGTTTCCAAGAGGGGCACCTGGATTATACAATCTCTATAAACATATATATATATATATATATATATATATATATATATATATATATATATATATATATATATATGTGTGTGTGTGTGTGTGTGTGTGTGTGTGTGTGTGTGTGTGTGTGTATATACATAGTCTACCATACAGCATACTTTAGAAGAGCAATCAATCAAGGTTTGATTCCTCCAGGCTCCATTGCCTGTGTGACTCTGACAAGTCATTTAACCAGATGCCGCTCCCGGGCTGAGTCTGAAAAAAGTTCATAGAAATCGGTGGTCTACCCTGGAAAACAAAAGCAAATAACATAAAATAAATCAAACACATGCAAGAATTAGAAGAAAGTAGATGGAACGTAAAAAATTAGAAACAGCTTTCTTTTTGGTAACTGCTGATTATATGGATAAGATGACAAAAAGCATTTTGGGAGTATAAAATACAGAGTACAAACTCAAAAAATGAATGACTTAAAACAAGTGAACTGTCCTAATAGGACTGCTTATGTCAGGCTTCAGTTCACCTAGAAGGCTGTACTCTTCCATTTGCTGGCAAAAGGAAAAAATTGCATCGACCTATTCATCAATGAATTAGTCTTTAGTAAAGCAAGTATGAGATGGTTTCCATGAAAGTGATCTGTAGCTATGCAGCATTTCTAAATGTACATATTAACAGTTTATACTGAAGAAAATACTCATATTCACACAATATATCTGCTAGTCAATTTAATATATTAAAAAATAAACAGTGAGTTTCCAAATAATGGGCATAACAGAAGCAGAACCCCCTTACATGAAGAATGTATTATAAGGAAGAAATGTTTTATAAATAAATGCACACAATAAAGTAGCTTACAGTCCTAATACAGAGTAGTATAGAGCACTAAATACGTCAAAGAATACATTCATTTCACAAGTCATGGGACAAAGAATCATAAGTTTCACAGGTAAGTCAGAAAAATAAAAAGCAATCATATAATTAACATGACATGACAGCATACCTCTCAACTGTACAGATTTTCGCAGAATGTTTAGATTTTTGCATCATATTTTTTGCCCATTTTTCATAAAATTGTGGTTTTCTGATAAATCATTGGTACGTTAATAAAGATTGAAGTCAGAAAATAATGACAGACATTTGATTTTCTGACTTCATACCCTTGAGAAAATTCATGCTAATGCAAAACCTGTTACTCTGTCTACTTTCTAAGTTTGTAAGAGCAATGTTTAAACACTGTCCCTATTTTTGGGCATTTGTCCCCCCAATATGTATGGTATTGTTCAGATATCTTGCACTAAGAGGTTGACAGGTATGCATGATGGTCTAAGTAGAGTGGTATATAAAGACATTGTATGCTGGGAAACAAGGTAAAACTAGCTGTATGGTGACTTTAATTCTATTTAATTTATTTTATTTACATTTGTTTGCTCATAAACTGACCTTTGGAAGGCACAACCTGGGTGAATACAATTACAGAAATATAAACAGTTACTAACAGTGTTTTTATAAAACATCAGACAAATGATGAGCATATTAATATTAGAGTTAATCTAGAGAAAATGAATGATCTAGTAAATAACATGCAAAACTGCAGTGTGCACAAGCTTGGGAACCGAGCTAAAGACAGGAAACAAGAGGAAACTACAAATGTTAGTAAACAGTGTTAGTGGGTAATTAAAGTGGCCCGCGGGACAGCATTTATACTGAGAATTGTTACATAGATGCACACACACACACACACACACACACACACACACACACACACACACACACACACACACACACACACATATTTATATGTGTGTGTGTGTGTGTGTGTGTGTGTGTGTGTGTGTGTAACATGATAGGGATTATGATTTTTTTTTAATGTCCTTGAATTAGAAAAAAAATCAGTCACTAAGTAATGCGGAGTTCAATTTCTGAAAGGGGTTCATAAAAATATTCCAAAAAAGAAAAAAAAAAGATTAAAAAGGTGCGATGCCTCTCTGAAAATTCCTTTGAAGTAGCCAAGGACAGAAGGATGGGAAAATATGGCAAACTGGATGGAATGTTTCCGCCCTCAGCAGGAGAGAAAATGACGCATACTTATACCAGCAGTGCAAAGAACTGGACATAGTCAATCGAAAGGGAAGGACAAGAGATCTATTCAAGAATATTGATGATATTAAGGACACTTATAGGTAGAAATGGGCATAATCAAGGACAAAGTTAGAAGGCGCCTAATAAATGCAGATGATATTAATAAGTGGTAGGAATATACAGAAGAACTATATAAAAAGGACTCTAATATCATTCACACATGTGATATTATGTTCTCTGATTTAGAACTAGAGATCCTGTACAGTGAAATGTAATGGGTCCTAGAAAGCCATGCTAACAAATTGACTAGGAAGTGATATAATTCTAACTCCATTTTTTTTAAATCCTGCTTACAGTGCTGTTTAGAATTTGCCATCAAATTTGAAAAACATGACCATGACAAAAAGATTGGAAAATATCTGTTTATATTCCAATCCCAAAAAAGTGTAATTCCAAAGAGTGTTCAAATTATTGAATAACTGTGCTTGTTTCACAAACTAGCAAAGTAATGCTAAATCCTGCAAGTAAGTCTCCAGCAATATATGGCCCAAGAACTGCTAGATGTACAAGCTGCTTTTAGAAATGGCAAATGCAGCCGAGATTAAATTGCCAACTTCCTCTGGATGATGGAGAAAACAAGGAATCTCCAGACAAAAATGTTTCCTTCTGCTCTATTGACTGCTCTAAAGATTTTGTGGAAGTGCTTTGAGCAATACAAATACTATTTCATCTTATTTGCCTCCTGATGAATATGCATGAAGAATAAGAAGCAACAGTTAGAACCAAATATGAAACAAATGATTGGTTCAAGACTGGGAAAGGAGTAAAGACAAAGCTATTTGTATTGTTATCCTATTCATTCAATTTGTATGCCAAATGCATCATGCAAAATGCTGGGTTACATGAATCCAATTCTAGAATCAAAACTGCTGAGATAAATATTTGCAACCTCAGATATGCAGATAATACCACTCTAATGGCTGAAAGTAAGGAACAGCTAGAATGCCTGCTGATAAAGTTTAAATTAGAAAGTATTCTAGCCCTACCTATTCTTTGAAAATAAATGGGGAAGAAGAAGAGAAAGTGGCAGATTTTATTTCCCTGGGATCAAAGATATCTATATATCATGATTGCAGCAATGAAAATTTAAAAAAAAGCTGCTTGATTTTAATGAGGAAAGCTATGACATATTGGGATAAGACATCATATTCTAAAAAAAAAGTTATGTATATAGTCAAAACTGTGTTTTATTTCTCAGCAGTAACTCTGTTGTTGGAGAAAATGTTTGAGAACTCCATAAATTGCAAGATGATCAAAGCAATCAACAATTAAGGAAAAAAATCCCAGCTGTTCACTGGAAGCCTTGATAGCCAAATAAAACTTAAATGCTTTGGACACTTATTGAAAAGATAGGATTCCCAAATGAGGACACTGATCCTGGGAAAGACTGAAGAAAAAGAATCAATGAATTGCAGAGGCTATAGTAAATGGACAGCATTACTGAAATAATGAACACAAATTTGCAAAAACTCAAAGAAAACTGATTTTGACAGACAGGCATGATGTGTTAAATTCCTTGAGGTCATTAAGAGACAGATTCAGCTAAATGGCTGAACAAAAAACAAAAACAACAAGATGAAAAGAAAGAAAGAATACCTGTGCTCTTCTGTTATGCCTACTAAACTACATATTTTGGAATGGTAAGCTGGCACCTACAAAGTTTCAGATCATATCTACAACTACAGACGTTTCATAGTCTCCCCACTAAAACAAATCTATAACCTTAACCTCACAAGCACTATGTCCTCTCTCTAGAAATCAGACTTTCAAAGTCAAAGTCAAAGTGAACTTTATTGTCATTCAGACTGCACAACAGTGCAACTGAATGAAATTGTGTTACTTCGAACTCAATGTGCATACAACATATACTGATATTAATACAACATAACACATATACTAATGCTAATCCAGCAATAACAGTAAGACATTTATGCAATGCAGTAACAAGTACAATGACATGCACTAAGACTATTCCACTTACATGTCTTTGTCAGACCTGTGCCAAAAGAACACAAGCTGTCCTTAGCCTCTCAGTTTTGACTAATCTCAATACTTCCTACCATTGGTAAAATTCTTGAAAAAAATATTAGAACAATACTACCGCTTACTTTAACTAATACCACTTACTTTCTTGAAATCAGCATGGCTTTTTAAAAGATCAAATTAAAGTGTCTCTGGACACTCACTGATGATGTAACTAACATAGATAAAGGTAACCTCACTGGCAGAGTATTGATTGACATTACCCAGGACTTTGACCTGGTAGACCACTCTATCCTGTTGTTCTACTTGCAAGATATCAGTATAAGCCCTGAATCTACGCAATGGTTTAAAGATTTCCTGACTAGCTGAACTTTCACCACTAAAATTGGGTCTGCATTATCAGACACAGCATTGAATCTTTCAGGGGTTCTGCAAAGATCAATTCTTGTACCAATGCTATTCTTCATTTTTGCATTCACTCTTTCAGGAGTTCTGCAAAGATCAATTCTTGTACCAATACTATTCTTTATTTTTATAAGTAATCTACCTCTTAACCTACCTTGTCTACAGCTCCTCCTTTATGCTAATGACATGATTATCTATAGATCCAACCTTTTCACACCACCCAAAATCAACTTCACGTTGACCTTCTACAAAAACACAATTGACATTATACTAAAAACTATTTCTGAACCCTAAAAAAAGTCCATGCTGTTTGGTACAAAGAAAAGATTCACTAAAGCCACATATAAAAGACCTCATCAAAATCCTAAAAGAATCCTCCAGACCATTTAGATTCCTTGGCATTTGACTTGATCATGCCCTCAACTTCTAAAATCACATTTAGAAAGTCAGATCAAAAGTCAACTACCTGCTAATCGTGGCTAAAAGGATATCTCCTTTCCTCTCTCAATGTACTAGAGCAGCATTAGACAAAGGCTTTCTGCTTACACAACTAAACTATGGCCTACCACCATTCACCACTGCTTTACCAAAAACATTTCCACCTTACAATCTCTTTCTAGGAAAATCTATTGGTTCATCACCAACTCTTCTCAACATGAACATCACTGCAACTCCTTGGAAAAAGAGAATTGTCTTCCCATTCAAGCCAGAGCCAATCTCCTTCTTGGCTCCCTTCTTTTCAAACTCCTCTGCCAAGACACACCACACCATCCCCTCAGATATGTGACAAACTACATCTGACACACACTACAGCCTAAGAAACCAATCCACTAATGGCTCTAGTCTCATAACTATATCCATTAAACTATTACAGACACTGCATCTTCTCTGTTCTTAATTCTATACTGTGGCAGTCTTTGGCATCTGGTCTTACTGAAATAAGAGACTACAAACAATTCAGAAGTCAATTAAAATAATACGTACCTGAACTATATAAATGCATATGTCAACACAAGCCATGTAACCTAACTGCCATGCTTTCAGTATTGTATTCTTTTCAGAAAATCTTGGCTGCTTAACATCCTGCTCTCTCTCTATCTCTCTATCTGACTTATAAACTCATAGCCACTGCTTCACCTTCTGCCTTTTTTATTCCATATTATATATCTAATATCCGCTTCTCCTATTATTAGCTCTTCTGTTACAGCTCTTTGTACTCAACAGTTTCTACTCTCTTCCCTACTAAAATATCCTTGTCTGCTTGTATATTCAATGTCCATTTTTTTTTGGCTAGACCACATTTGTGTCACCTTTTAAAACTTGTATTATACACTATATACTTCTTATCCGACTTCTTCTTAAATCTCCTTGCAAATTATTTGTATATGTTTTTACATGTATGTCTGTCATCATCCTGTGTAATTTAGTTAGACTTTTAATGATACTGTACTATGCATGTAACCCAAGCTGAGACAGCAGACGGACAAGTTTGATGAGTGCTCTACCAGGTAAACAAAATTAAATTAATAAAATAAATGAATAACTCTTTACCTGCACCAGACAGCCCTCTGTGGCAGTGAGTTCTGTGGCCCACCTACATTGTTAATATAGTAGATTATCTAGATTTAAGTCCTGAAAAAACATATAATGGCCCAGTATTTTTTTGTGTTATCTACCCACTCCCACACTAGCTTGTGAACTTTGTGGGGTCAAACCATATCCGACATAATTTTTCTTTTTCTGGTTGATGGTATCAAAATACTTAACCAGCCTTCATGTTGCACTTGATTAAAAAGGTAGTCTATCATTCTGTCACTGTTCTTCCTACCAGTCCGCTACCTTTTTGGATGTAAGCTGTTCAGCACTACAGTAGATGTTCTAGTGTATACTTTACTAGTGTTTTGTGTGGTGAAAGAAGTCTATCAGGTTATTTTGAGTTCACTTTTGTGACTATGTTGCCAAAGATTTTATCTGTCCTGGCCAGAACCCTTCCATACTGAATGGAGGCACTGATTTTCATGTGGATTTTAATATCAGTCTTCTCCATCTTCTGCACGGCTGTGTGTTTGCAACTCATATCAATGTCAGTGTCTCAACAGATAACACACTCAGTTCTGATCCTGCAAGATCCTGCAAGATAACAAAACTGTGATTTCTGCTCCCACACCAGGAAGTTTGGTTAATTTACCAACACTGATGGTGCAGAGCAGCATGAGGTGATATAGCACTCTGGAGTGTACTGTCCTTTAGATGGGATGTTAAACTAAAAGCCCATCTATCTGAATTGGGGATATATGAATGCAAGTGACCCCAGTGTCTTTTATCAAAAAGAGTAGGTAAAGTTCTCCAGTGCCATGGCCAACATGAATAGCACCTTAGTCTTTCCCGAAAATATGCAGTTGACCCAATGGGAATGATCTAGTCGGTAAAGGCATACATATATAACAAATTAACTTGTTCCAAATTTTTCTCAGCACAATGTATCGGCATATATGTTTTGATGGTGAACTGCAGATAATTTACTTTGTATGGTATGTAGCTGACCAGATCTCTTTGAAACCATGCCTATCCAAAGTGCAGTGGTTGGGTAGTTCATCTGCTTATGTCAAATGTCTTTAAAGCATGTAGATTCAACTTCCATCAAGTGACATCATTTGACCAGTGATGTTGGTCTTTCGGCTTTTCCCAGTTAGGGGTCGCCACAGTGGAACTCCGGTCCGCTAATGATTGACAGTAGATTTTTACAGTGCCGAGTTGCCAGCTCGATGCCCAACCTTCAAGGAAGGCACGCTCATTCACGCATGTCTTTCGGAATGCCACTCGACCACGGTGAGAACATGCAGATTCCACACATGACCAGTGATTATCTCTCTTATTTTGAATACTTACTTGCTGCATGCATTTCCCAGGTGGAAGAAAGCAAGCAAGTATCATACTTCAAAGCAGCCACTTTGTTCAACGTTTTTTGTTTATTCTTGTACATCCATCCATGATTTCTGTAAGTACCATGTGGCTTACGGTCAAGTAAATATAATCTGCATCCTGATTCAATTGTCATTATGAGCAATTAAAATCAATACAGAAGCTACCCAAACTGGTTAATTCAATAACGAGTTCTAAATGTTTTACCTCTGTCTGATAACTTAACACAAAACAATGGTGTGTGTCCAATCTGAGGCATATTTGTAGCTCTTTATTCAGTGATTTCACTAAATTGCTACATGACTGGAAAGTAAGAAAGTGTTTTAATCGTGTTCTGAAGCAACTGTTAGCAACAAATCTCCAGAGCTGGGCATAACCTCCTTACTATATAGAATACTAAATTAGATTTTGATTAAAACAATGTGTTATTTTTGCATTTTATTATACTGATAAGGATGGCCTCCTGATTATTTCCTCAGACCTAAACATTTTTGCCATAACTCCATGAAAAACTGAACCTCAATGCCTCATTACCTGAACAAATGTATACGCTACTGCATTCTCAAGCTAAATGTATTTGTAGCAGTTTCTTACTTACTAAAAATGCATGTTATCAACTAGTTCTTGCTGGTGGAATACCTCACAGTAAAAGTTAACACATTCTATGATGATGTAATGAAACCACAATATAAGAAAGAAGCTGCTCTTCTGGAGATGTAAGTTGTGTTTGCTTACCCATAATGCTTTGGTTATATCCTAGAAGCAGAAGCAGATGTCTTTTATGGTTTAAATGTTTTATAGGTTTGTATGTTCATAGGATGATACTAGGCTATTGGCCCAGATGCCCTTATAAGCCTAGCCAAGAATTTCGTCAGCATCTGTTTCCCCTGTCCAGCAGGATTACATAAGTAATCCAAACTCCAGTAAGAAGCAACCATAATAAGAGCATCTTAGCATCCACACAGCTTAATGGAAACAGGAAACAGAAAAATCTCTTTTTTCAGCAGGGTCTGTAAAATAAGCCTTGAATTATAAAATGTATGTTCATGCTGTACACGTATTACCAGCTATAACAATAATGCATGAACATGTAACACACTATTCTTCGACTTCTACCAGTTGTACAAATGATATATCTTTGGGGAGCAATAATGATCTGCTGGTTTGGGGTCACCTTTACATCTGCTTTTATACTCATCACAAAAACTCTGAAATTAGGGTTACAGTAGTCCACAGATAATTGCAGTAACCCAGGACATGTACTATAGATTGAAATCTATAACCCATAGTAACAACTTTTTAACAGGAATTAAGTAATGTTCTGCCTACCACTTTTTAACTCATGTCCCATAACAAACAACATAATTCACACAAATGGATTCTTTTTTTTTTCCAAACAACCTTTATTGCATTTTAATATAAAACAAGAGGCAAAACCAAAATATCTAGAAGTTGATAAAATATGCTAACACAATACTACATCTACAAAAGGATAACAAATCTAGAGACAACTATATACATAGTGCCATATAATTCCAAATGTTGAGATATGTATCATACAGCTGCTTGCCCATAAGTTAAAAAGGGAAAGGAAGAATAAAATCTTGTTCCAAAAGAAATCTTTATTTTAATTTGGCTCAGTCAGCTCATATCTAGTATTGAAAAAGTTCCATAAGTGTTTAAATTCCAATTTTTTAGGATTGACAATTATTAATTTTGAGAAGTTATGTATGCAACTGCCATCTTTCTGAAACCCTCCCAAGATAATTTGGAGCGATCTATCCAATGTTTGGTAATATAGAATTTAATCAAAAGACATATAATAATCAGGCTTTATATTAATACTGGTAATATGGAGTAGGATTGACAATTATTAATTTTTGAGAAGTTATGTATGTAACTGCCATTTTTCTGAAACCCTCCCAAGATAATTTGGAGCGATCTATCCAATGTTTGGTAATATAGAATTTAATCAAAATACATATAATAATCAGGCTTTATATTAATACTGGTAATATGCATTTCAGGATAGTGTTGACTTGTGATAGCCCATTTTATCCAATCTAACCTTGAGGGAGCACCATAAATTATGCGCATATTTGCAATACCAAAGTATATGTATAATATCTGCATGTGGATGTGAGCAACAAGGGCATGATGTGGAGATAGAGGCATTGAATTTATTTAGGTGGGTTGGGGTAAGATATAGATTATTTATAATCATAAATTGGGTGTAGGTAAATTTCTTGAAGGGGGAGTATTTAAGCGTAAGAGTTATCGATTCTTTCTTCTGTTGTAGAGATAGATTGGACTCTTGTCTATTCCAATATTCAGCAAAGGTAACTTCATCTCCATAAAGGTATGAGGAGAATGCTTTGTACGATATGGAGAGCATGTGTTTCTTGACATTTAAGTTTAAAAGCAGTGGGATGACTATATTGATTTCAGTTTCTGATTTGTGTTGATTTATAGGAAGGGTCACACAAATGGATTCTTGATTTGCTCAGTTGCTTACTTGCTGTTCTGTGCCATTCATTCTCGGAAAGCTTTTCAAATATTCTCATCATGCCCAATCATATTAGACATTAAACAATAGGGTGTAGATCTCAGTGCAATATCTAATGTCAAAGATATGGATTTTGACTCTGGGCTGCTTAAGACTCTGTGAACATTTCCAGTAGTTTGCCACCTTCTATACAACTAAAATCCTACACAGAGACCATTGACTAATATCTTATGGAAAAGGGGGATTGTGTTGAATTAATGAGTATTATGAAAGCATACTACAATAGTATACAACCTCACATCTACATGCTTTGAAATTACTCACATGATAAGGATTTATATAGCAGACTGCTTTCATCATTAATTCAGTAGTGTGACCTCAGTATCCTGGCATGTTGCCAGATGTTTTGGTTAATTTGTATCTGCAAACTGGTATGCCTTACTCTCCACTTATTAAAACTTTACTTGTCTCCTTCAGGCATCCACAATAATAAAGTTATCTGTAGGGAGTACTTGAGTAAATTATTAAACATGCAAAATACTGGGCAGAATGCAAAATGGGGGTGCAAACATACCGCTAAGTGTTTGCAGTTATGAAAGGAAAGTTGTTCATAATATTATGGATGAATTTTGATGTAATGTATTAAGAGTAATATCTTGTCAGTATCTTAAATAATGAATTGTAAATAATTGTACTGAACTAAATAGTTAATACATTTGAATCAAAATGCCATGTTGTAGTACTACTTTTTTCAAAATGCCAGTTTTAGAAATAAAAAAAATGGCAAATTGTTTCATAATGTTATTTGTAATGCCTTTTTAAAAGTACTTACATTTCCTAAAACATTCTGAATTGTTACATGTAAAAAAATGAAATCATTATTATCATCATCATCAATCAGCTTCTAATTTTCTACACAGGGTGGGGCTGTCATGTCAGCTGTCACAATCTTTCTCCATTCAATGCCACTCTCCTCCCTTCTTCGGCATTCATGCCTGACTTTTGCAGGCCTTCTGTCACACTATTCATCCTGTCCCAAAACTTTTTCACCAGTTTGTCTTCTGCTTTTCTGCACATGTCCAAACCTCCACATTTTGTTCTCTTTGACTTTCTCTGCAATTGGAGTTACTTTGGCTTCTGCTCTGATGTTCTCATTTCTTCATGTGGTGCACAGTGTGTACCCTGCCATCAGTCTCAGGCACTTCATCTCCATCACCTCTAACTTCCTCACCTGCCTATGGTTCTGTACCATACAGTAGTACTGGTCACACTATTGTTTTGTACACCTTACTTTTTAGCATCTTTGGCAGTCTTCTAACATAAATGACCCCTGCCACTCTGTGCCAGTTGGCTGCAGCCACTCTGTTTCTAGCTTTGACCTCCTCGTTCAGACTTACCTTCCCCTCCCCACCTCTTAAAGATACATGAAAGTGTTCTATTTTCCCTTCTATCTCAATTTTCAACTTCTTCTAATTTCCCCCATTTGCTGCCATTACAACTGTCTTATCTGTATGCAGTTTCATACCATGTGCCTTCAGTTTTACACTGACAACCAGTGGTTAATGATATGCGCAGACTGTTTCACTGGGGATGACATTACAATTGATGATTTTACCCCAGTGCTTTTTACTTAGTAGGAGGAAGTGTGCCTGAGTTGCATGTTGGACACTCTTGTATGTGATCTCTTGACTGTTTCTTACTGAATCATGTGTTGGCCACCATCAAGCCACTTGCCAGACAAAAATCTAGAATGGCTCTTCTTCTGCTTTATTCCTGTTGCCCTATCTATGTGGACCAAGGCAGTCTGCATATCCTGTTTTGTCTGTCCCAATATGTGCATATGTGCATTTACATCACCCAGTATCAACAACAATTCATGTTGCCCTGGTTTATCTAGTTGGTCTTGCAGCTGCAGTCTGAATGCACTCCTTTTTTCATTATCACAATCCTGCTGTGGGTCATAAAATGAGATTATGAATAGTGCCCTTTCCTTACACTGTAGCCTGGTTGTCATTAGTCTATCACTAATTCTGATGTCATCCCTGACTGTCTTCTGAAACCTCTCCCTCCCCACAATTCCCACACCATTTCTAGTTTGTCCACCTCCTGTGTAGTAAACTCTGGACCCCAAGCCTGCACTATCCCTCCATCTTATCTCCTGGATACACAGAATATACAGGCTTCTTCTTACAATCATGTCATCCACTTCTAAGCTGCTTCCTGTCAGTGAATGTACATTGAGTGAGGCAAGTCTTAGTTTATGCTTGGCTTGTTGAGAGCTATAGCAGGTAACCAAAACTGAGCAACTGGACACCGGCCAACCAGTAGCTTATTGACTAGGGCTGCAGAGCTTTATGGTAGGTGCACACTAGCCAATATAGACACAGACACCCCTCCCGCCATTATTATGGATCCGCAGCATAGGTCAGAGAAGGCTGGATCCTCAACCCACTTCTCACTGGCAAAGATCCATGCCAATTTTGCAACATTAGTCAACACAGCCAAATTACTTAGAGCCAATAATGAAACTCTAACTAAATAATCTGAAGTATTTATCCAATGTTTTGTGAGCAGAGGTTGATATATATTTTTTGTCTGAAGCAAAGGATATAGAAACAAAACATGTTATACATTCTATCTTTGGTTTGGAAACCACATGTATATGAGGAGACATAAATCTGTGCATAAATTGCAATATAAATAGGTTTTAGATCTTTATTTCACTATTTTTGCTGATATAATTTTTGTTTATGAATAACAATCCCAACAGTGAACAGTCGGCCAACTGTACAGTTGTGAAAAAATACAATCTGCCCCCATATTCAATAGCTAAAGAATCAAGATATGTAACTTTAAGATGCTGGTGAGGGGTGTACCTCATATGGTGCTTTAGACTGCTAAATCCACATTTTATGCATGGTAAGTATTCAGTATTTTTCCTGTTATTTATGTAGAATCATGTATGGAAGGATACAGTATTGCAATAAAGAAGCAAGAATGTTAACTTTTAATTACTTTTTGTAAAAATCATCTATATCACACCTTTCATTTTTTTTTTCTGAGAGATTTCTCTTAATAATTAGTATTGATATACTTTGAACAGTAGTTTATTCTTAGTGCGGGCATAGAGAGTACTCTCATATTTCCATCTTCACCTTGCCTGAAGCACTATAACTTACCTTAATTATTAAATTGTAATGAATTTTTGGTTGAGTACATAGTAAAGATAATCTCAACAGGTTAAATTTTGTAATGGTTTACTCTACTTTAATTTGAAATATCTTTACAGTGTCCAGGTGGAGCTTTTACTCCGCATATCACGAGTACTAAGGAATTTCCTGATGATGTTGTCACCTTCATTCGAAATCACCCCCTGATGTATAATCCTGTCTATCCAATACACAGAAGACCCCTGGTTGTGAGGTCTGGCAGTGACTACAAGTACACAGCTATAGTGGTGGACCAAGTGAATGCAGCAGATGGCAAATATAATGTGCTATTTCTAGGAACAGGTAAGCAGTATACGTGTTCGATGTGAGGCTATTACACTGAATGAAATACTGAATTTATTTTGTTTTACCTTACCACCAGAGGCTTCTGATCATTCTTTTTTATTTTTATACCAAAACAAATGCCAGTAGACCCTCTGCTGTGAATGCTGACACTTCCAAAAGTATGAAGCAGAGGAAAAAGTACTACTTATCACAATGCTATGTAATTTTACTCATACATACCTCTCAGTTGTACTAAATTCCTTGGAATTTAACAGTTTTAAGGGCAAAATAATAGGGTTCCACGAATTCCTGAGTGGCATTTTCAAACCCCGATTTTGCTTTTTTCTTTATTTACAATTTTTAGTTCCTGATGATGTCATCACCCATTGCCAACATGTCCTGAACACTGTAGGTGCTTCGTAGGCAATACTTGGATATAGATTAAGAAGCATTTCAAAAAAATAAACAAAAATAAATAAATAAAATAAAAAAAAACATTTACAGACTTGAGAAAACAAGCAAGCAGTCCGAGTATGTTAGACCCCAAGAGCTATAAAGTGATGCTGTCCTAGGTAGGAATATCCCCTTGTGGAAGAAGTTCTTATGGACACATTTAAATATTCCACTGAAGTGTGCAAAGGAACATTTAAATATGCCATGCCACTGAAGTATGCTAATGACTAAACTTGAAGTGAACGTCACTGGCAGTGTTAGCAATAACTCATTTATATTTTGTTGGCTAGACCATCTGATTTTAAATTTGTTGGCAGAATTGCTAAGTATGTTTCTGTCATTTTTTTTGAGTTTGTTGAATATTTTTTAAACAAGCATGACACGATTAATACCTGGTGTAGCGTTGAACTCTGCTTGGTGACTTTATTGCAAGCCTAACAACACCTTGAGTTTTTAATGAGCTTTGTTTTGCCTTAAAGGTGGTGCCTTTGCAAATCAAATGTCCCTCAAGTTCTTTCTGCTGTCCAGAGTGACAGATAGGGATTGATTTGGCTACCCTAGGAGAATGTAATTTCATCAGACCTCTCACCTCTAAGGCATTTAATATTATGTAGCAGTAGGAAGTATATGGCCAGTTTATAGCTGCTTAAAATTGCTGCTGTGTTCAGGATTTCAAATAGGTCTAAACAAGGGCAGGGCATATGGTTTAAATGTTAGATGCAAATGCAATAGATGCAGATCTACAGCAAACAATTCCGGAAAGAAATGGCAAAAGCAGCAATGCTGAAAAAAAGTGTGTGTGTGTGTGTATGTGTGGGGAGGCCTCTTTTAAGCAATTCATCAATTTTATTTTATTTTTTATTTATTTACAGTTCCTGAGGAAATGCTTGTTTGAGAATATTTAATTCTAAACTATTCATTTTATTTACAATCTAATAAACAATGAAAATACCCAGGAACCGTGGAGAAACTGTTAAAACTTCCTTATTTTATTAAAACATATTTTCAGTTAAAGATCCTGGTAGAATTATGCACATAAAGAAACAATTAGGATGAGTTTAAGTCAGCAAATTTCACAACCAAACAACAACAATGGAAAATATGTTTTAATAAAATAAGTAAGTTTTAACAGTTCCTCTGCAGTTCCTGGGTATTCTCATTGTTTACTTGTTTGTCGTTTGGGCTTTACATTTTTTGAATTTATTTACAATCTGGAACATTTTCCATAAGAAATAATAATTAGCCCTTATGTAGTCTTTGTCCATGTTTTACTGATAAAAAATGTTTGCCATACCAGTAATTGTTAAAGAGTTGTGAGCAATCATGCAATATATTTTGGGAGTGTTGGGTTTCTGTGGTTGAAAAAAATACATTGTGCGAACAGACAATTGAAGTGAATATTTAGGAAGAACTGTGTATTGTTTGTAGAGTACTGACCAGTAAGTGAGACATATGGTTGCTGAATCATGGATTGTATTTAAATAAATAATGAAGAATTTTTTTAGTGTGATGGAAATACATTTTATTGTTGGATATTTTTTCTGAATTTTGGATGAATGGAGGTCGCGGGATGAATTCCTTTGGGATGGTATAGTGTTACCTGTATGATCACATCATGATTTTAATTCACTACAGTTCTCGCCTTTTTGTTGTAAGAACGTTACATTTTTACAATGGTTATATTTATAATGAGTGAAGTCCTCTAGCAGAAGACTTTATCTTATAAGACAGGTTAAATATTTTCCAAATTATGGGCACAGTGGAATTTTCTTTTGTAGTTTTACTGTCAAAACACTAAATGTGTTTATAAACTTTCAACAATGAGAAGAAAGCTGTGTGAGACTTTACATTTTCCTAAAACTGATGCTTGATTTGTTTAGTTAATCTGTTTCATTTTCAAAAAGCAATATTTTTGTGTACATTTCATTAGAAACTTAATGCTGTCTTATGATTGCTATGGAGTTTAGATTTTTTTAAATCTTTTAATATACTGAGGAATAGTGAAAAAGAAACCAACACCCAGGACTCATCACGATCGCTCGAAGTGTCTTACTGAAATACCTTCCTCAGTAGGTCGTTACATTCGTAACAGTGTGCCTAATTCTTTATAACATTTTCCCAAAATGGTGAATGTGGACTTAGCAATTCTCCAATACACTGTGGGACAAGTATGGGAAGCTCTGTTGTGTAAATTCTAACAAGATACTTTGGAACCATAGACTTGCACACTTTTGAGACAAATTTCTCTATGGATAGCTGACATGCACCAAGATCAGCAGTAAAGGACTTTAACATATCCCTTTCTTTAGTTTTAGGTGAAAGTTTGAACTTATGAAACAAAGTGGCAAGTTTAAATCAAGTTAATGAAAAATCATCAGTATGTGTTAAGTTCTTTTACATATTTTTAGTGTATTAACAAAGATTTCAAAGATGTTGGTCTTGTTGCTTGAAGGGAAGTGTTTGACTGCTTTATATCTCTGGCTTGGTTTGCAGTGCACTGCCATTCCTCTTACAGAGGTGCCCTTCTAAACACAGGTGGGCTAAAGAGCAGGTTAGAACAACCTGATGCTTTTCTTGCAACCCAGAACCTGGATTTTTTAGGCACCATTAATTACTGGGTTTAAGATGATACACCTTGGTCGTGGGATTTGTTGTGGTATTTTTGTCAAGAAAACTGTTGCAATAAACTTATGCTGCTTTAAAGTAAAAGGAGTGGAATTGGTGTCAGAATCTACAAACGCTGCCTTATTGTAAGTGAGATTGTGCTTTGCGGTGCTTTATAATGCCTAACTCACAGCCTACCACTACTTTAACTTGTGCTGCAGTTATAAGCAATAGTACTATCCCCTATTACTTTTGTTTAAAAGTTATTAAAACACCACTTTAGGTTGTACTCTGTGGTAAGCAGTGATGTAACCCCTATTTCTTTTTCTATTTAAAAGTTGTTTTAAGAAAGTGCCAAAGTATGTTTGATTCAAAAGTTTTTTATATACAAAAAATAATAAAAAATTTAAGACAAATAGTGACAAATTGAAACTGAGCCTATTTCTTTGGCACTGTTTATATCACATCACCTCAACAAGCTTTTCAACTTTAGTATGCATAAAATTGAACTAATTTCATTAAGACCAGGGAAGTGGCAGGCGTTAGTCCGAAGCTGCCATAAAAGTTCTAACCTTTCTAACATCAGGGAGAATGGCCCCCTTGGTCACTCTGTACTACCTGATCTATGGCCGGAAATTCCCTATATAGTATACTGGGCAATGTTGGCACTGGGCCATGAATACTACCATTCTAGATCGACAGTCAAATTTCTGTCTGATAATATATTCCTTCTACCTTATGGCATATTTTTGACCAATTTCTATATGTTTACAGTAATTACACATTACACATCTCCACATCCCACGTTTATTAATTGCCATGGTACCCCTTCTTTCAAGTAAGGTTTTCAAATTTGGGCCTCTACTAAACATCACATGTGGCTTGGGTTTTAATTTCTGCCTTAAATAAATTTCATTCATTACTAGTTCCCAATTTTTGTATATAATGTTCTCAATGTCATTCGCTTCCACACTAAATGGTGTTATAAAGCTATATGAAATGAAAATCTGGTAGTCCACTTTTAAATTACTCTGTGCAGCTATACTTTCCTGATTGTTATTTCCACTTAGTTGGTTAAGGATTGGTTGGTAAATGTCTCTTTTCCATTTAACCTGAACCTCATCTGTTAGCTTTTTAATCAAAGTGTCAGGGTAACCCCTCTTAAGGAACATACACCTGAGCACATTACATTCTATTAAAAAATCATCTTCTTTTGTAATCATTCTCGCTGCTCTGACCAGTTGACCCTTGACCATGGACCATTTTTGGTGCAGTGGATGGCAGCTAGAATAATGTAATAAGACATTTGAGTATGTTTCCTTTCTATATATTTTATATATTTTTGCTATATAAGTTCTGTTCACCAAATCCTTCCTTAATTCTACATCTAAGTAGGTAATCCTTTTGGTCTGATAGTTAAATGTGAATTCTAAAAAGTCAGTAATGCCATTAAAATAGCTAACAAAATCAATCCCTGGCTGTGTCCTCACCTCCTTTGATGATCATTAAAGTATCATCCAGGAATCTTGTGTAAAAATAAATTTTGATTACTATGTGTTCCTTTGTTTTGATGTATTCGTCCTCCCAATACGCCATCACCATATTGGCGAAGCTCATTCCACAAGGTCGGCCCATTGTGATGCCAATCCGCTGGAGAAAGTATTTTTGATCAAGGAAAATGTGGTAGAATTTAATAACAGCATCGCTGAATGGGAGAGTTTTTAGGAAAGACCAGTTGATGGCAGAGAGTCTATAGTTAAAGGTTGCAGGGGAAAAGTTAGCCAGTTTCCTACAATCTCTGTAGAGATGGGGCTTAGAGGGATGAAGAGAGTGCCTTAAGATAGAGATGGGAGAATGGTCACCAATAGAGTCAGGGAAGGTAGAAGGGTTACAATAGTTATTTGGAGAGTTGGTCAAGATCCAGTCAATTGTGTAACCAGTAGCATTTTTATTATAGTGTGTAGGAGAAGTGATCAGTTGTGAGAATCCATACAGGTTTATAAAATGTTGGGGTGAGTTACCAATAAGGGAGTTCCAATCTGTATTAACATCTCCAAGAATGATGGTTTCATAGGGAATGGAGTGTTTATCCAGGAGAGTATATGTTCAAGAATAGTGATGTTTTTACCTGGGGGAGGGTATAGATAGAGGCAATAGCAAACTTCCTATAGTTATTGATGTGGCAGTCTAGGAGCAGTAGTTTAGCAGAGGAGAAACTTGGCAGGGCAATGTCTATAGGTGTTAGCATTTTGTCTTATGTAATTAGCAAGTCTTTCTATAGCAATTGCAAATAATAGAGGGACAGAGGACACATCCCTGTTTTGTGCCTTTTAAAATGTTAAAAGACTAGAAATGAAAAAGCCTGTCTTTGCATGTGAGATTGAGTTGACATAAATATTTTTGATTAATTCTATAAATTCAGTGGAAAAGTTGCATTTCTTTGTGGGGACTTTTCTCATTTACTTAATGATTATGACAAGGTGCATTGCAAGCAGTGTGGGGAGAAAGAATGTGTGCCTGAATGTAAGTTGTGTAAAAAAAGATACATTTTTGGATGGATTGTCAACAGCAAGCAATAGTTATTTTATTTATTTATTTATATTTATTTATTTGGCGTTTGTTTACCAGGGAAGTCTGACTGGCCCAGAAAGTGCACATTTTCAGCTGAGGCCCAGGCTGATAAGTTTTACAAAAGCAATCTTTCAGAAATCATGTACAGACATTTTAAATCATAAAGTATCATGTTATACTACAAAACATCACTGATTACAAATATTAAGCTCCTCCTTCTACTTTCTCTTTAAATTTGCTGCTAGTCCTACTGATGTATATTAGTTGACTAATTTACCCCTGTTTTAAATGTATACCTGCAGTCTTCCTAAAAATCATACAGATGACATCTAACTCTACAAAACTCTTCAAATTGTATTCCAACAGTCTAACAAAAAAGAATTGCAGTATTAAAGCAACTGTATGAACTTATATCTCTGTAGTACTTCTCTGTGATGTTTACTGTGTTAATTTTAATTTAATTGCCTTGTTAAGTTATTGCAACCTATACTCCCATATGTAAATTTAATATCTCTATAGTTTATTTTGTCAGTGTTTTATTCTGTGGAGCTTTTCTCCCACGGGCCCTCTGCTGAAAATGGGTTCCTGACCTGGTTGAACTTTCCCAGTGAAAAAATGTCAAATAAATAAGTAAAAATACAGTACAAATCATGAGTGAAAAATGTAATGAAAATAAAGCATTAAAAATGTGTTTTATAGTAAATTGCAATGAAAAACAACAGCATGAGTTGGAGAAAGTTGTGTTATTTGTTATATAAAGTAATATCTGATAAATGAGACCTGTGACAAGTATAATAAGATATTTTAAAGATATATAAGAGATTATATGATTAGAGGCAGTAAGGAGAAATTGAGAAATGTCTTAGTATGAATATAAAAACTGGTATGGATGGTGGATTGAATTTAAAAAGAAGTACAGGAAGTATACTGTGGTATAGCATATGGAAATTACATATAAGAGAAAACAGAAGGAAAATAAGAGAGAATGGAATTTAATAAAAAATCCAGAACAAGTTAAGAAAAATTTGGAAAAGAAAATACTATTAGTGAATTGGATGAAGTACTTATAAAAGTAAATGTTGATTCAGTCTCAGGCCCAAATAATACAGGTTATGGAATGTACAAGAAATTAATGTATTGGCAAAGAGAATATTTTGTAAATGCAGTGAATTAATTGTTGAAGGAAGGGTCTGTTTATAAAGAGTTATGTAGTAGGATATTAACATTTATATAGCAGGAAGATGAGAGGAATGAAATAAAATTTGGAGACCTGTGTATTGAATGTATGTTTGAACTGTATGTGGGAGAAAGAATGGGGGAATGCCAGGATGCAGCCGATGCTACTGTTAACTACTGTAGAAAGTGCTGATCTGTAGTCATGGTAATTAACCATGATTCAGAGACATGCAAATTAGCCGATAATGAGGTCTTTCCTCACTGTGGCTAACATGTCTCTGAATCAAAAATTTCTGTATTGTAGACACAGGGTCTTTTCACCACAGCCCTTAATGCGTGCAGTGGAGTTTTTTTGAATCACCAAGAGTTTTCATTAAGAAACCTTATTCATACCAACAATATTCTGATGCAATGTACATTCATATTTGTCACATGCTTCCAAGTGTTCTCCTTTTGTCTGTTTCCACATCTGTTCCTGAAATAAACAAAACACTTTTTATACCCTTTCTTTAAACAATACCCACCATTGTGCCCATGTTTTCAATGTCAATCATAGTTAAATGTTTTCTTTCATCCATCTTAAGTGACAATAAACATCTCCTAGTATCACAATGTCAAATTAAGGGTTACAAAATATTTTAAAAATTCAAATGCTTCTTCCTTATCCTTCATTCCTGTAGGAGCAAATAAAACAATTATGCATACTACTCCAATCTGTACTCTAAAATCGCCTATTAATAATCTTCCCAGAATTAAAATTGCAATATGTAAAATATGTATACCTAATTTATACAAATCTGCAATACCACTACAGATTTCCTTTCCAAACTCATATTATTTTATGTTCCCATAACAGATCTGTCTGGTAGTTCTGTTTATATGTTAATATACTGATAACTAGAACATAAACATATCATTGTTTAGATTCCTACAAAACTCCAACATTGTTAGTTGCCTAACTTCATTTATTATCTAATTAACATTTAAACAACAGATAGTAACACTGTCCTTACCCCTTTTTTTTGCAGTTTCCTTAATACCATCTTTCGTTACTCGTACCATCATTACCATTACTAACAACGGGATCCATCCCATCACTCTTTGTATTTTACCCCTTTAGTTCATCATCAGCAGAACTAGTGCTGCTTTGTACTACCGTCCGTCCTTCATCACTTTCATTTGAATATTTCTGCAATTAATTTTCCTGCACAGATATCGCATCCATAGTATTATTAGAAGGAATAACAGCCTGTTGTTGTTCTATTTCTTTAACCTGCAGGCAATCTAATCAAAAAATGCCCCTAGATATATATGTCTTGGGGAATCCTTTCACAGTTTTTATTAGTATGCCCTATTTCACCAAACACTATGTACATTTTCTTTTATTACAATATTGTACTGAATACCATAACCACAAAACATGTTTAGGTTCTCTATATAACCCATAACCTTTCTGTCCATTTATATGAACTATACTAGGGACATGAGAAAACTAATCATTCCCTGTCTTTTAAAATTATCCAAACATCCCACTCCCCAATCTACAAATGTCTGTCATCATACATGTCCAACACAGTATGACAAATACTACTAAAAGAAAATGTAGCTGTTTTGAGCCCATTTCTGCAGTTCAAAACTGCACAATTGAATGTCTTTTAGCAAGAATGTCAAATCCAAGAAAAATCATAAATGCCTGTGGAGTATCAATTTTTCAGTAACACTGTAGCAAAAACTTTCTGCCACTTCAAAAGTTTCAAACATGATGCCACATTAATGTTCTTTCCATAACTGAATAAAGACTTCTACATCATTCCCCACAGGCCCTAAACAGTAAATAATATTATCCTATATTATTTTGTTCATAGCCTATTTTTTGTGGATATTGAAACCACAGGTAGTTTCCCAATTCTAATAGTTGATTTTTGGTAAATATTAATGGCGCCTTGCACAATATGAGCATAACTTTTATTGTGTGTATGTGTTCTAGCATCATTCAATATTTTGGGGTCTTTCTTCATTAGAACCACTTCAGTGTAAACTGGCCATTCACACTCTTATGATCTGTTATCAAAGTACAAAATTTCCATGGCAACAGGTATCACAACAGCATTACCTTGAACTTCATCAAGTTCACAATACTGTGTAATTTTAAGAAGCTACAGTTTTGCCCAAAGGCTCACCTCTTTCACCAAATCAACAAATTTCTTAATAAATGATCTACCTTCAGCAATATTCTCCTATGCCCATTGCAGGACCTATAAGCAAAAACAGTGAAGCCTTAGCTGAACTTTCCCATTCCAGTACAAATAATGGTTCAGGTCTCCCCTGAAAAGAGGCTATTAACCTAGTGGGTTTAACCCAATCAATACTGATGCATAATATAAATAAGATACACAAATTAAAAAGAGGTACTATTTGATTTTGAAAAATCACCTTAGTCATAAAAACAAAATAATTTTATAAAGTGAAGAAACTACTTACTTTTCTTATCTGATAAAGCTAACTATGAACTCGGTTTAGTTCTTCAAATTAAAAAAAAAAATTTCAGAGTGCTATAGAGACAAGAGAATGCATCAGCTAACTATAGACACGATAACTGCTGCCACAGGTAAACTTAAGTTCCATGTAAAAAAATATAATTCTCAGATGTTTCCTCATACAAGCAAGGGAATCCAGACTAATCCCCTGCCAGTAAACTTAAATAAAATACTGACTTATGGATATATCCCTATCCTTTAGCTATATGTTGTAGTGATACCAAGATGCAAAATATGGGTCACATGAGACCCAAACAATTTTAGGCCCATCAACCTGACTAGTAAAACTGTGGAGAATATAATTATGAATCTTATCCCTTTTTAGGCATGACCCTGGCCTGAGAGGCAAGTACAAACACATAAAGTCAGGTACGCATATTATCTACTGCATATAGCCAGCATACATATCTCTTATTACTAAATAAATATATGCTGGAAAAAACAAAGCAATGATTTTTGCCATAAAGCAAAAACTAACCATTTTGCCATCCAGTGTAACAGCCTCCAACTAATTAAATCAACCACACCCATCAAATACATTAGAATCTTGGTCGATCAAAGCTTTAGCTTCCAGCACCTCATTCACATAACAGAATCCAAAAGTAACACTTTAATTATTTGGTCAAAGAAAATATGCTTCTTTCTCATAACAGAAAGTAAATTATCTGTAGAGCAAGACATTAAGATAGTACAACTTGAATATAGACTCCCAAAATTGCAAAAACATCCAAGAAAAAAACTACTTTCCCTCTAAACAATAGCTGACAACATCTATAACTTTATCACCCAAAAGAAAACATAAGTGTAGTATCCTTAAGAAAGTCTAGGGGTTACCAATTTAGTAAAAATCCAATCTCTTGCAGGTACATCAAAACTGAAGCTAGCTTTTCTGGACCCTTTGCAGCTCCCTAATCCGTCATCCCTTAAACTCAAAGATAAAGACCAAACTCCAAGTTAAGGGTCAAAAATAAATTATATTTTTAGTGTTTGTTGAATCTGCTGTTGCATGCGTCTCCTCATGGTCAGTCTCAAAAGGACAACAACCTCTGCGGTATGCAAAGTATGGCAGCAGTGCAGGTCCTAAGAATCAAGAATCAAACCTTAAAAAGCGGCCAGCACAAAAACATGATGAATTCAAAAGCTATTTAATAATATTAAATAAATATCAAATAAGTATCAACACATATGCAAACCAGTTTCAGACAAGCCTTCTTCAGTACAAATGGCAAACAGAAAATACAAAACATTACCTTCATATATATAGATATATATGCTTAACCTTCAGACCTGCCCCTCTATGTCCAATCAGAGTAAATCATTTAGCCCAGGAGTATAAAGCACCTAATTTAATGATCCACAAACGTTCCTTGCAATTCAAAATTTCATGCCAACCCAACTTGTTGTTTCTTTTAATAAAAATACGATCAATAACTGTAAATCTAAATGTAGCTGAAATATGCTGCAAAACATGTCTGTATAAAGCATTTGACACTCTTTTATTATGAATATCACTAAGGTGTACAGAAATCTGGGTTTTTAACTGTCTTGAAGTTTGTCCTGGATAAAATGCAGAACAATGACATTCCACTAAATAAACAACCTATTCTGATATACAATTAGCAAAACATCTAATCTCATATAAAACAGGAGTGTTAGCAGATGAAAAATGTTTTATTTTTATGATGTATTTGCAAGCTGTACACTTTCCACATGGAAAACATCCAATCAAAGGTACACCTTCAATAGTTTGTTGTGTATTCAATGAGACGTTTTCTTAAAACGATTCAAAAAATTCCCAATGTTTTTTCTTTTCTATAAGTAAACATACAACATGTGGGCAATATCTTGGCCAAATTATTATCAGATAGGAGAATCCCCCAATGTCTGTTAGTGAGTTCACAAAATTGTTTAGTATTACTTCCAAAACTAGTAATAAATCAAACATTACAATTGATCTTATTACGTGTCTTATATTTCAATAAGGTGGTTCTATCTAAGGAGTGAGCAAAACTCTAAGCTTGGCGTATAACTGAAACATTATATCCCCTGGCTAAAAACCTATTTTCAAGTTCTTTATTTTGTTATAAGTCAAACTCAGATGAGCATATTCTTTTAATTCTCAGAAACTGAGATTTGGGAATGTTATTCACTATATCAGCTGAATGACAACTAGCAGCAGCTAACAAGAAATTGTACTGAACTTCTTTTCTAAATAGAGAGGTGTTTAACATACCATCAGGCATTTTAACAACTTGAATATCTAAAAAAGAAATTTGCTGAATATCATAGGAAACAGTGAACTGTAAACCCCATTTATTCTCATTTAAATATTGTATAAACTCTTTCAAATATACATCAGATTTCCAGACTAACCAACAATCATCCAGATAGAGTCTCCAAATATCCATTTCAGGCAAAAAAATATTATGTGTCACATCAGATATCAACCATTCCTCAATATATCCCATGAACAAATCTGCATATATGGGGGAAAAGATGCCCCCATTGCAGTGCCTTTTAGTTGTAAATAACAATCCCCATCAAAATAGAAAACATTCTTAGTTAGAACATGTTCAGTTAAACACAACAAGAAAGTGTTAAACCCTAGGTTATATAGGCTCATTTTATTTAACCAAATATCTACAGCTAATAAACCAGCACTGTGGGAATATTCGTGTATAGTGCCTTTATATCTAAAGTGCAGATATACCAAGTTTGTTCCAGTTGTATATTAGATAAAATATTTAGAAATTCCATGGTATCTTTTATTCTAGAATGAACCCCCACCAATAATGACTTAAGGTACTTGGTATAAAAAGCCGACAAAGGTTCTGTTAGCGAGCTATGGTCCGAAACAATGCGTCTACCTGGGCGATTTTTAGAGATTTTCTGAATTTTTAGCAGCATGTAGAAATATTGTCGACTGAGATCAGTAACAGTCAAGTGATGTAAACTCCCTCCTCAAAAGCTAAAAACAAAAAAGCATCAATATCTTTCTTAAACTGTAATGTAGGATCCCAAACCATCTTCTGACAGAACTGCGTATCCATCAACTGACTCATAGCTTCACATACATACAGATCTGTCCCAAATTACTACCACTCCCCCCCATCAGCATTATTAATAACCACCTTATGATTATTTTTCAAAGACAGTAATGTCCATTGTTGTTCATAGAGTTAAATTTCTCATAGAAGCAGACTTATAATCAAAATTGAAATGTAAATCCTTCAATATATTCTGTTGGAAAACATAAACATATTTACTCATTGGAGGGATGAAAGAGGATGATCTAAAGATAAACTGTGGTTCATCACATACTTCTTTGCTACAAAAATACAACATTAAATTTAATTTTCTACAAAAAGGCAAAACATGTATAGGATTCAGCACTTGTATCCTGTCACCTCCCAGAGGGGATATTAGTCAACTGCACTACCATTGGACATCAGGCATGCAATGTGAAAAATAAATAAGACTTGGATAAAAAGGGACTAAAAACTTTTTCACTGTTTGTATCTTACTATCCAAATCCATAAACAAGAGCTTCCATTTTCTTAATTTTGATATTATATTTTGTTTAGTTTCTTCCCACGTATCCATAGCTGCAATAACAGGAGTCTTTAATCCATTCTCCTAAATACCTCATCTTATTATGTCCCTATAGTCATGGGTATTACCAAACCAGTTCATGTGTGGGTACATAATTTACAGCTATAGCCTTTGTTATAGTTTTATATATGGGTCAGGCATATTTTTATCAACCAGTGGAGAAGTTGTGGAAAATAATTAATAACGAGTTGAAGGAATTAAACTAAGAGGGGAAGAGGGGAAGAGTTAAGTGGGATAAGTTGATCCTTCCAGTAGAATAAGGTGGTTTAGGATTACTTGATCTGAAGGAATATTTTAGAGATACAGAATTAAGGCTCATATACATATTTATGTATTTATTAAAACTCAATCATATAAGAAGTTAAGCACTACAATTAGAAAGAAAAATTACATTGTAGAATAACAAAACAGTAAAAACAACACATTATATACATGCTTGTAGAGACAAAGCATAGGTTGAATAGGGCTTTCAATAGAGTATAATAGAAAAGAGCGTACACCTATGTTTATATGTTTTGATGGTTAATACTTGAATACTATTTTTGATGACTGAAAAGAACTGAGGTTAGTGTATGGGGTCAGGATTTTTGGACAGTGGGGTTTTGTTAGGTTTGATGATTATTTTGAAAGGCTTCCGTGAGTTGATTAAATTTAAGAAGATTGGGCAGTTCTACCAGCCGAGTTTCTTGAGGTTATGATTTGGTGTTGACCATCAAAAGCTTTTGATAGATCAAAGAAAGAGATGATGGCCTCAGTTATGCATCTGTTGGTCAAGATTGGTATGGGATAGGCAATGACATCTGATGCTAGTTCAAACAAAAGGTTATAATTCAAAATAGAAAGGCATGGTGATGAAGAGGGGGGAAGTTCAAGAAATAAAGAGAGAGTGAGAGGGATTTTGGATGCATATCCTTAAAGAGAATAATAACAACCATATATAATATTATATTCATAAAGTAGAAGAAAGTATTCTAAGAAATAAGCCAACATGAGAATAGAGAAAGGAGATTTTTCCAACGCAGGTGACTGCAAATAGGGTACAGAAAATAGGCAACAGGGGGATGGAATCTAGTGAAAAAAAATGTCAAAAGGACCAAGGTACTGCTAAAAAATAACTCAAGTAGGAAAGGCAATAGGGAGGCTTGAAGCTAAGAAGGCATTTGGAATGCAGGCCAAAGATTGCCTTCCCCACCAGGGATTGATATCAGAGTGCAGGCAGAGAGAAAGAAGACAGGGCAATTTTAAGTGAAAGACCTGCTCTGGTAGAGTTTTTAGTTGAATGTAGAGTAGAAGCTGCTGTTAAAAGGGGACAATTAGTAGCATATATAAAATATTGGATGAAAACTGTAGGACTCGATCAGAAGAGGTTAGTAAAGATTGCAACACAGATGGAAAACCAAGTTACAAGAGAGCAAGGAGAGGACGTATAAGTGGATCCCAAGTATGCAACAAAGTCCAGAAGGTTTAGTATCTTTGCTTGGGAGTATTTGAAAGGTATGTTTATACTCAAAGCAGACATGAAAGAATTTTTTTCCTCAGGTAGATAGCAAATTATGGAGCTGTGATGGGAAAGAAAGAGATAACTGGGAGCTTATGTTTTGGGTGTTTAATGTATTAGCAAATATTTAAAAATCCCTACTAAGTGCTTTGTCAGAAATATTGGGTGAGCAAATGGCTGTAACTAAGGAAATGATTCTTTTGAGCTGGGATGCAGTATCTGACTTGCAGAGACATAGTAAAGCCTTATTAGGTTTAATTCTATCCTAATGGCTGCCAAAAAATGAGTTACTAGAAAATGGAAATCAATGCATAAACCGACTGCATTTGAAGTATTGAATATTATAAAAGATATAAAGGAACTTGAAGAGGGATCTTAGAAAAGGGAAGGAGCAAATTACACAGAAACAAATGGAAATTGAAGGAAGCCAGCCCTGACGTACAACCTTCAACGAAGGCATGCAGAATAATGTTCAGTGGGAGGATAGAGACTGAAGGAAAGGCAGCAGTTTATGTTATGAACTTATGATAGTTACAAGGAAAGAAAATGTATGTGTTATACCTCTCAACTGTACAGATTTTCGCAGAATGTCCAGATTTTTGCCTAATATTTTTGGTCCATTTTTCATAAAATTGTGGTTTTCTGGCAAATTAGTGGCAAATCATTAAGGACTAAAGCTAGAAAATAATAACAGACATTTGAATTTGAGACTTCAGACCCTTCAGTAAATTTGTACTAATGCAAAACCTATTATTCTATCAAATTTTTAAGTTTGTAACAGCAATATTTAAAAATTGTCCCTATTTTTGGGGCTTTGTCCCACTTTCATGTATGGCTTTGTCCAGATTTCTTGCTCTAAGAAGTTGAGAGGTATGTTATAATGTAATCTATGTACAGTATGTAAATAGAAAAAACTGTTGATATGGTTTGTTTTCTTTTCTGTTAAGGTATGTTTACCTATGTCTTAAGTGCTAATGTAATAAACATATTAAAAAGAGTTGGATAAAAAAGTAAATGACAAGAGGTGGGAGGCTTTAAACTCTTCTCGCATGTCACAGGAAGCATCAACATTAGCCTAGTGCACCAACTGATAAGTTAGTACAGCAAGGGTTCTTGTAACACATAATGAGGATCTTGGACATTATTCAATCCCAATTGTGATAATGAGGGAGAGGGACAGGAAACATAAAGCATACCTCTCAACATCATAGCGCAAGAAATCTAGATAAAGGCAAAGTTAACCAGCAAATTTTAATTATTTATATTACAAACTTAGAAACAAATTAGAATAACATATTTTGCCCTAGCATGCACTTACTGAAAGATATGAAGCATGAAACTGTAATGTCTGACTGTAATTGTCCATTCAGCTAGCAAGGAGACATTGGAGAGGTTTTGACAACACAGGGATAGGAATGGAGTATGCAGTGTGTGTGTGTGTGTGTGTGTGTGTGTGTGTGTGTGTGTGTGTGTGTGTGTGTGTGTGTGTGTGTGTGTGTGTGTGTGTATGTGTGTGTGTGTGCGTGTGTGTGTGTGTGTGTGTGTGTGTGTGTGTGTGTGTGTGTGTGTGTGTGTGTGTGTGTGTATGTGCACGCATGTGTGTATTTGTATGTGTGAGTGTGTGTTTGTGAGAGAGTGAGAGAATGAAGAGGTGGTTGCCTTTTGTAGCACAGTGTAGCACTAGGCACTTCCTATTACACAGGTAGTGCTGATTCGCATTCAGGATAGTTTGCAATGATTCAGATACATGCAAGTTATCCAGTAATGAGGTCTCTCATGGTGGCTAACATGTCTCTGATAACGATAGTACTGCATCATAGATGTTGTTGTTGTTGTATCTTTCGGCTTTTCCCGGATAGGGGTCACCACAGCGGAACTCCGGTCTGCTAATGATTGGCAATAGATTTTTACATACCGAGTTGCCAGCCCTGATGTACAACCTTCAATGAAGGTCCGCCCATTAACACGTCTCCACACAGAAGATGCTTTAGCTGAGAATCGAACAGGACAACGTCTTATTGTGAGGTGACAATGCTACCGCAGCACCACCAGTCCTTTTAATGCAGCTCTTAATACAAGTGATAAGCTTCTTTTCTGAATCCTGTGAAATGTCTCACATGCAACAGAAGGACAGAATTCATTATATTGAGGTGGAAAAAGGGAATTCAGTATAAAAAAATGAACATGTTAGTCTTTCTGTGCTTTTCTCATGATGATTTTTTTTCTTGATTTCTTTACTCAGATTTTTCAATGGTTTATAAGCTGATTCTGGTGAAGGATGTCTCACAGAATCACAACAGTATTATTCCTATATGGCTTCACTGTGTTTTAGTGAAGATAGTGGAACATGTAAACAGCTTCAAGTATTTGTAAGGGGTAGTTGAGAAGAAGGGTAGTCTGACTGAAGAGGTCAATGCTAGAATCAGACGGGCTGCAGCCAACTGGCATAGAGTATCAGATGTAGTCTATGACAGAAGAATGCCAAAGAAGCTGAAATGTAAGGTATACAAGACAGTGGTGCGACCAATACTACTATATGGTACAGAAACCTGGGCAGTAAAGGCAGAACAGTTGAAGAAGCTAGAGTGAATGGAAATGAAGTGCTTGAGAAAGGTAGTAGGATGCACACTGTGGGACAGATGAAGAAATGAGGACATAAAAGCAGAAGCCAAAGTCGCTCCAATTGCAAAAAAAGATCAAAGAGAACAGATTACTGTGGTTTGGGCACATGTGTAGAAAAGCAGAAGACAATCTAGTGAGGAAGATTTGGGACAGACAGAAAGAAGGTAAGAGGAAGTGAGAACATCTAGCAAAGAGGTAGATGGATTGTGTGAAAGAAGATCTGCAACAGGCAGGCATGAGTGTTGAAGAAGGCAGGAGTGTGGCACTGAATTGAGAGAGATGGTGACAGTTAACATGAAACCCCAACCCCATGCAGAAAAATGGGAAAATGGGAGGCTGATGATGATGATGATGATGATGTGTTTTATTCACTTGAATCTGTGACTGCTTTTGATGAGAAAGGCAGTCTTTATGAGACTGTACTCCATGTTGCCTCCTATGTCCCCAATAAAGGGTTTCATCTGAAAACATAACTAAGCACTCTGACATTATTATTATAGTGCATATGTGGTTTCCTTTTTCTGTCCTTTCCTGTATCCATTTTTATTGCATATGTTTGGGTCATGTATGGGTGGACTAATAACAGAAGTGTGGTGTCATTTTTGCTTTCTGCATTCGGAGTGTTAAGAATGAATCCAAAAAGGAAACCATTAAGTGCAAAAATAATGTCTACTAAATGCATCTACCTTAATTAATTGAAACTGTGCAGCTAACTAGGCCATCTCTATTACAGACAATGACAAACAGTGCCAATGTACTTATATCCAATGTATAGTATTAAACACTGGTAAAACTATTAGTGTATGGAAGGTTGGTACAATGGTTAAGGTGCTTACTTTACAGACACAATGGTCAGGGTTTGACTCTCTCTTGGACTACTTGGCTAGGCTTAAAATGGCCCACAATGGCAGCTAGCCTAGTACTTATCTATGAACCTATAATAGTTTGTGATAGTGGCTATTGGATTATATGGAGCATGTTCAAAAAAGCAGCAAATGTTTGTTCCAAAACTAAGTGTGTTAACCAAAAAACAGAACAACCATGCTGACAAGACTTGTGTACCAATGAAAGTGCTTAATCTTAATAAAACATATTTTTTCTTGGATTATCCTGCTATAACTCATCTTATCAGCATGGTTGCTCTGTTTTATATGGAGTATGATGTTTGTTCTAGATGTTTTTCTTATTGTACTACTAAACTTATAATACAAAACCTGTAGTATCTAATATACACAAAAGAAAAACTCAAGTAGGCCTACAAATGTGTTTGTTTTTACTGGCCTGAATAATTTTCCTCTGCATGCTGCCATCCTGTTCTCCTTTGTCAGTACACAGGAGTGCAAATAAACATCTGAGCTCTTATTTCTCCCAAAAGAAAGTTCAGATGAATGTCAACAAAGGATTTAACAGTGAAGCAATACAGTAACATGTCAGAGGATAGAATGAAACATCTTTTATCTCCATGTAAGCTTCTTTTGATATGCAGTAGTGTCCATTTTCACATTCGGTATTATTAGATTAACTATCTTTAACACTTATTACAAGTGCAGCTTTATGGTGTGAATCACAGACTATCAAAACAGCATGAAAAAAATGTGTCTTTTAACAATAGTTCATAGATTATTTCAGCTGAAGTTGTATAACAGTGACTTTGAGTACTTAATGGTACATTGAGTGAAGGGGATTTTTAAAGATGTAAAGCAAAAAACTGTTTTAGTAGCGTTTAATATAATATGGCATCACCAACAAAAATGATTTCACAGCTAGAAGAAATAAGAAACAGCTGTTTTTTCTTAAGAAGTCTAATGTTATACTATATGATTGTGTCTACTCACAGAAATGTAGTTATAAAGATGTTAACCGTTAACAGATAAAGAAGGATGAGTTGTTTTTGCAGTCTGAGTTTTAAGGAGTGGTGTATTACACCGTGCACTCCTGATGGATTTGGCAAATGCTATGACAGTTTCCACCCATAGCAAGTGGGATTTAGAAAAAGAAAGTAACACCTGTGGATAATTAGAACCATTCTTCTAGTGATGAGTTAAGTTTCCATTGTTGAACTCCAGCCAGTTATAGCTATCACTGCTAGTGACCTGTCACTGTACCTCATGCAAGCATCTTTTGTGCTTTTCCATTTGATTTTCCACTGCTGTTATTATATATCAAAAAGAAGGAAAGAATCAGAAAGACAGGAAAAATCAGCAGGAATGTCAGCTTGAAAAGACTGTGGAATGTTTCTGGTTTTAATACAACAGTAACTATGCAAAAGCATATTGTGGAAGGCTTTTATGATAATGGGCAAGTGGAACAACTAAAATTCATATTTTATTTTAAAATACAGTGTGAGTATATTTTCAGTTTGGGTTTTGAAATATTTTATAATTAACATATTTTTTCATTAATGAGCTTATAACTAAGAATTTTGTAAGAATTAAAACAAGTGATGACAGATGTTCAAAAAAAAAAAAAATATATATATATATATATATATATATATATATATATATATATATATTAATAAACAGTAACAGTCAGAGAGTAAGACTGAAAACCAGAATTGCACAGTACTTCATTGTGCCTCATACCTTACTGGTTGTGGTTGGGCTTTGTAGTGGAGTACAGTAAATCAGAAAGTTCAGTTGTTTTAGTAACCTGAAAACTGGTTACCATTGTAGTACTCCGACTACTCAGTGAAAGGTCAGCTAATATCCTCTCAGGGTTATTTAATTTTAATCTTTATTTTACACATTTTATATATTTTAATACACTATACACATCTGCCTCTTTTCATGCATACTAAGGTGCATTGTCAAGTTAATTGACTTCCACAGAGTAATAAAAAAACTAAATGTAAACTTAAGCAATAAAGCCTTAACCTTTTGTAATAAACTGTCTTACATTTACTTAGTCAAATATTCTGGACTGGGCCCAGGACCGGCCATATGTCAACTGGTGCCCTAGGCAAAAGGGCTCCACAGTGCCACCCACACACCACTTGGTGCCCCCATCCTGGTCTACCTACACTATCCAGATTACTTTTTTTCCCCCTTTTTCTCACAGTTTGTCTTACTCTTCAGTTTTTTTTCCCACATTCATTCAACACATATTAAAGAAACAACAAAAACAAACACAACTGCAACAACCAAATGAAACTGTAAAACTGAAAAAAATTCCCCAAAGCAAGCAGAAGACAGCAGGGTATTACCGGGAAAGCGATATCTTTCTCTCCCTGTAATAAAGTTTTTTGGTACGATTATTTGCTGGTTCATCACGTTTTTGGATTTAGCTGCATGTTGAGCTGTCTTCTCGCTGCTTTGGGGAATTTTACAGTTTTTCATATTAAAGAAACCATTTCTTTACTACAAAGAAAGAAAGAAAGAAATACTGGAAAAGTGCCCCTGCTAGAGCAGCATGCTAAGTGACCACCTAGTTCACCTATGCCTAAGGCCGGCTATGATTGGGTCACGTATGCAGCACCTGTCAATTTGCTTCGGATCTAAACCATCAAAATCTCAGATGCTGGAGTACCACCGTCTCACAACCAAGTTCTCAAGCACTTTGTAGCTCACATATGTTGCCACTACCACTCAAAGTAAAATATCAGTTCAGGCAAGGTGTGGCAGCCATACAGAGAAAGTGAACCTGCTGAACCTTGCCAGAACACATTATTTAAGTTTGAGCAAGGTATGTGTGGGAGTCATGCAGAGACAGTGGGGGGAGTTGGGGTGGGGAGTGTAGCTTAGGGTTAGAAACAGCTATTATTGAAAGGGAGACTTATGTTTAGGGAGCAGGAGGGGAGTTTTAGGATTAGGGAGCAGCAGTGGAGTTTTAGGGTTAGTGAGATGCAGGGGTTTAGGCATAGAGAACCATACAAGAGTTTATGGTTAGGGAGGGAAAAAGAGTTTTAGGTTTAGGGAGTGATCAAGGACTTTATTGTTAGGGAGGGGAGTTTAGGTTTTCCTGAACGATCCAGGATTTATGTCTAGGGAGTGGCAATGGAGTCTTAGGCAGTGCTTGAGGAATTTAGATTTAGGGAGTGGGGGGCATTTTTGGAGTTGGGGTTAGGGAGCAAAAATTCAGGTTAGGGTTAGGGGCTGGGTGGAAATTTTAGGATTAACGTTAGGTCTCTGGCAGGTCTATATGAGTTAACAGTGTCTGGTGGAGGGATGGCCTGATAACAAAGGAAGATCAAGCAACCTGGAGTTTGGGCACTTACCATATAGAGAAAGTGGCATAGACCAAGTGTTTCATGAGCACCCAAGCAACTGTAGTAGACCCATTCACCTACTTTTTGTTGCTATAAAGTAATTGTCATTGAAGAACAACTAGACACTTGCACTGGAATGTATCTTTCTAAGAACAGGCAGCCATTTAATAAGCAATCTCTCTGCCTCAATATGGCAATAAGTTATATAGCAGTAGCGTTTTCAAGATGTTTTGCTGGCAGCTGTGAAAGCAGTGAGATAGATTTATAAAATTCTGCCTTGTATTTGCGGTCAGGCTTTGGTAGGGGAGTGATGTCTGCTGTTTAGCAGGTTTCTGGGAAGATTCCCAATGCAGATAAGTATTGGCAGTGTGTCCTAGGTGGAGCTTTGGATAAAGGCCATCTAACCCAGTCAGTCCAAAGTATACGAGTTCTCTTAACCATTAATTTAATTTAGATAAAGAAGGTGAATATACTTTTTGCCAATGAGCTAAGGGTTTGTTTAGCTAAATGCATTCCTGACATAATCTGAGAAGCATGTAATAGTGTAAGGGCTTCTGCAGTATATTTTGCTTCAAATAGATGCTCATCATTAATGGTCAGTACAAAACCTTGTCTCTGTTTAGCTTACCCATTTGTTTACTCATTTTTTAAGACACTTTTAATGTTACTCAATGTAGCTGCATCCATTTATTAAAGAATTTTACTTTTGTTGTATTAGCATTCAGTACTGATTTTTATGTTGCAATAACAGTCAGCATCTGGCTGCAAATCTCTACATATGTATTTCACTGACGCCAGGGTGGTTTACATGCAGTAAAAGCTTATTTTATTTTTGCAATAATCCATGGGGTTGCCTACGTATTTTAATCATTTGATCTTTTAATGTACGTAGCATATCTGAAGATTTTATTGTAATGTAGTTTCGCAATCAGGTTGGTCGCTTACACAAGAGTGCTCAATGTCCGACAGAGTGGGTTGTTGGCATGACTCTTTTTAGTCCAAACATTGCAAAATATCAACTGCAGTTCAAGTAAGCATCACTAAACCCCCAAGCTCACTGAAATACCTTTAAAGCACCTCACTTCCTGATGTGGAGTGGGGCTGCATCCTCACACCTCTGATACTTATGTTTGCTACCTAAGATCAAGATACTATGATACAATAACAACAATAGTAACTGACTTAGTATACAGACTTTCAGTTCTGCTTTTCCAGAGTTTGCAATTCCCTGCAACCCAGAATCTCAAGAGGCATGCATGTGATAGTGCCTCCCATGGCTGTCCTTTACAACCATGCCAAAATATTCTGCTGCCTCCGATAATATTGCCATTAATGCATTCAGACTTATCTGATGAACTAATAGGGTCACCATTTTTATATGTTTTTTTAACCAGGTGGTTCACGTGAGTTAAGGGACATTTTCACTGGAGGCCCAGGAGCATTGTCTAGTATATTACAATTAAAAAGGATCATTAAGTACTGGTAAATAAAAACCTGATGGATTGTATGTAATAGTGTAGTTCATGCAAACTCAGTTCAGTACAATGGAGTAGTGATTTTTGGTACTTTCACTTGGTCTTTTAAGTACTGTAACTACATAAAAAGAAGCATGAAACCATGCTGTAAGACAGCATGTTCTTCCTTCAGTCCTGTTAAAAAATAAAATCCCACATTAATGTTGTATTTGCTTTATACTGGTGATGCACAAGCACATTTATAATGGCTTTATTTAGAGCTTTGGAATGCCTGGAATTAGTTAATAGTGTGGGCTCGTTCAGCTTTAGTTCATGTGCCATAATGAATTTGATTCATGCATCACAAAGCTATTTGAAGAATTAGTAATAGGTACACCGGCAGTGTTATTTCTCACTAGAAGCAATGCTCATGTGGTTTGTGTCTGGCTCACGTCTCTGGTTATGGAATACTCTATGTGTTGTACAGAATGAAGGGCGAGATCATCAAGCTTTCACTAGAATCTTGTAAGTTTTTTTTTGTCTAGTTTGTGCATGTCAAGCCGAGCTTAGAAACTAACATTCTGGTTTCTTTCAGGGTGATATTAAAAAAAAAATTATTATACAACACAGTAACAGGAAAGATCCTAGCAGATGTAAAATGAATAGTGCTTTAGCCATTTCTTTCTGTGACAACAACTGCTAGGGTCTTTGCAGTTTGGGGTACAAATCATGCTAAATGATAACGTGTCTGCAAACAATTGCCATTCATTATGTGAATTCATTTCAGGAAGAAAAATAGGACTTCAGTGACTCAGATATCCAATAAATGACACGTCCTCCTTTCTGTAATCATTAGTGTCTTAAGGAGTAGTGGATGTGGGAAGGACAGAGAGGGGCCTTACCCTGTTTTACATAAGTCATTCTAACAATGAGTATCCAGCAGACAGAAGTTAATGTTAAGACTACAAAGTATACCTTATTCAAAAAGCACTGCAACTGTGGTAACAGAAGGTGGAGTTCTCCTTTCTGCATTAGATAACCTTATATCAATCTTCCCACAACAGATTCATATTACTGTTATAGTCAGTCATATTTACTTACATTTTTATAAAGTTTGCCTAATAATTATACACATTTTCCACTAATTGCAAATTAAAACCCCCTTTTCCATTGACCTGTTCGATACAAATTCACCATTTCATCTATTCCTTTTTCTTTACTGTTTACTGCATGTATGTGCTTCTCTCCTCCCAGTCCACAGCTATGTGCAACACGTTTATCACTGTTCCTAGTTACCTAGTTACCTTCTACATATCTTGCTCATAAAGTACCACTCTCCCTTTCTCTCTTCTTACCTATGTTTTTTGTTATTCTTCCTAACATTTCATGTTTCTTTTCTACATAGTGCAGTGTTTCTTTTCTTCCTACCTTACCTATGTGTGTTCTAATCTCCCTTCTCTCCCCATATCTTCTCCATTTTTCTTAAACCTATTGATATTTATTGCTTAAAATTCTGCTCCCATATTATCATGAGATTTTTCTTTTTCTTTTTAACTGTCTGCCTTACCTTCCTGACTAATCATTTTAATCACTTTGCATTATAAACTTTTTTCCTGCATTTTCTTACTTCCTCTATTTTCTGAAACATGATTAAGTGTCTGCTGTCGCCACCCTATTGATTAACTAACTGTCCCTCTGTGGAGCAGTGACAATTGCAGGATCCCTGGGGTGTATCCAGTGTTCCCCACCCACTCTGCAAGGATTCCCTGGAGTGTTAGTGAGGGGTTTTGTATAATGTAATCAGGGATGCAGTTCCAAATAATGGGGAGTATCCATGACAGGAATCTTCTCAGATGATTTACATGTTACATAGTATACCATAACCACAGCTTGCATATATAGGTAGAATTTCACAGAATAATAAACATGTGGAACACACAACCGCTGAAATGTGCCTTAATCACCCTTGCACTATCAGTACCTGCTCTGAGAGGTAAAATTACCACTGCCAGGATTAGAACACGCAACCATGTACATATCTTCACAATAACATACCACTAAACTACCTGAGATGTACCAATGGCAGTTGTGTATATTGACAGGATAAAACACAAAAGGTAGGAATGTGTGGAAATAGGACAAACCGGCATGTACCCAATGAAAGGTGTATGCTATATATATATATATATATATATATATATATATATATATATATATATATATATATATATATATATATATATATATATATATATATATATATATATACACATAAACATATATATATATATATATATATATATATATATATATATAGAGAGAGAGATGTCAATATATGGGGATATACATATATATGTAGATATATAGATAGGTTAACTTCTACATAACCATTGAGGTACATATAAATGGGATACCTACCACATACCAACTGCTTGACATACCGACACATAATCACAAGGCTTAAAGTCTGAAAGAACACGGTATCGAAACACCAGAAGCACGAGGTTTAAAATCACAATGTTAAGGGACAGTTATTCAGTGCTTCTGGTGTTGCAGTTCAGGTAGGTTACTGTGTGTAAGTGAGTTTCTGAGGGCTGTAGTGTGTGTAAGTGTGTGTTCTGAGTGTGATGTGTGTTCCTGGGGGACTGTAATGTGTGGGTGTGGGTTTGCTTTGTGCGTCTGTTTGTGTGATCTAGGAGGTAGAATATTAAAGTACGGGGGGTGTGGGGGGTGCAGACACCCACATGGGGGTATAGTGGGGCTTGCCCACCTGTCCATACGTAGTGTAAGATGGTTTGTTTGGATGTGGGGGGTAGCAGTGTGTCTGTGTGTGCGTGTGTGTGTTCCATGTTCATGTTACTTTCGTGACTTACTGTCGCTGTTGGTAATGTGGGGTATGGGAGTCTGGGCCCGTACTGTGGGCGTCGGAATTGTGTGGTTTCGTGATTCCATAGGTATCCCATATACAGCGGTTGAAGTGTTCATATATGAGAATAACATGGACCCTAGCAATCACACATTCCGCCACGACCAACCTTTATGAACAAAGGATATGGAGAGTATATGCCTATACACTATTACAAATATGTGCTATGGACATGAGCCAATGATACGGTTACCACCTGTCCCACTTTGTGAGGGACAGTCCCTCTTTGGGCAGTTGTGTCCTGATCAAATATATTAAACGTGGCAAATGTCCTGAGATTGTAGGACATAATTATGTCCCATATGTAATGTAATAGTTGCATACAATAGTTCTTTCTGTATCTAAAATACCTACATGTTACAGGAAACAGGATAAGCAACTAAACTGCTACAAGAATAAGCTTATATTTAGGCAAGAAAGGAAAGTTCTATCCCTTGTACTGACCATGGGTTTGTGTCGGTCTGTAAAATCTGATGTGTGTCCCGAAAATGTCCCACTATGGCCATATGAAAAGGTGGCAACCCTAGCTAGAGAGGGTCAGTCACCAACACAGCTCCAGTGACTGCAAATACCTATGACAGAAATACACTGCTTTCATGTAGCAACTCTTTATTACATTCCGATGTATTGCTGAAAGGATTCAAGGACTAATATCACGTGCATGCTATACAGGAACCACTTAACAGTGCCTTAATGAATCAGCCTGCAATTACCATAGTATTAGTCCACTAAAGGATAGGTGTTCAAATAGGGAAGAAACCCTCATGCACATATCGAATATGTATAAAATCAGTTCCTACACACCTACATCTGCTATGTACACCCACCAACATCATCCCCACACCCAAACAAATTACAATACAAACTGTAATAACATCACAAATCATTCACTTACTGTACAACATTTGCAGAAGCCTTAACAGAGACACACTAACATGGCCCTATGTGAAATAGTTGCTGTTATACAATGGAACAGCTGCTGATGTTACAGGGTTTGTTTGCACTAATCCCGTTTCAGAGGGTTGTGTGTACACTGGGAAGTGTTACTAATTACTGATTAACAGCACAGTATGATACACATGTAAACCAAATCAAGGATGTCTGGTGAGCACTCTGTAAATCACATAACAATTCATGCATATCCATACAGCCTTGAGCTGCCAAAACATCCTTACCAGACTGAAACATCTGCAGAAGTATCAGGTACAAACAAACCCTGCATAAGTAGCAATGTTCTGAAATATAACAGCTGTACTCACATGTAGAACAACATCGTCTAGCCATTGCACACAATCCACGGGAGTCATGAAGCTATTATATCTCTGTCTGTCTCCATATAGCTGTTGGAATACATCACAAACAACACATCCAGGCTGTCTTCCTTGAAAGTAAGGCAAACAGACAATGCCCAAGTGGAGTACTCAATTATACACCACTGTTGCCATGATATTGGCTAATGGAGTAGCTGCACAGCTGATGTGCATCTAATTAACTACTTTGGAACACCAATTGGTGGTCAAGATAGCACATGTTACCTATATTTAACTAGAAAAGGATGGCTTATCACACATTCAAACCATTCGTATATACCGGCAGAATGTTACAAAAATGAATGAAACACAAACTGAAAAGGATTGAATTAACAGTCAACGACACCTTGGGTTACTAATAAGGTATGTAGAACACTCAGTATGTCTGTGTATGTAGTATCTGTTCTGTAATATTTAAAGTGCATGCAATCCATATAGTGGAAACAGTCATCGTGTAGTGATGTATTGGTGAGCATAGCAACGCTTGTAGTATTTATGTGTATACTGCTGTAGGTCACAAGGCAAACACCGCATACACCACAAGGGATGCTATATAAGGGCTTTGAACACAAATATTCCTCACCAGCCACTGTCAGTGCCAGGGCTGGTCCAACAAGCATGTGCTATAACAGGGAATAGTATATGTTGATATATTGTAACAGTAGGCATATGTATGGGTGTATTACTGAGAATAACATGTTGAAGGTTGGCCCACTGTGCAATTATGATTTGCATTGTGGGATATTGTGCCAATAACTGTGTAATGTACAGTATGGTAGGCAGATATGTATTACAAGTTACATAGCATTGCTGTTATGTTAGACAAACATTAGTTATGTATATTGGCATTTACAATATACAATAACAGGATACATATGACTTGTAGTCACCCAACAGTTTATCTGCATGATAGCAAAGTAAAATGGAAGAGCTAGTTAACTATCCATGCACATAAGACATGTAATAAGTGCAAATGTAGGTATTAGGCTGTCTTACCAAGTGTATTTATAAGCCTAGCTAGAGTGTGTTGGCTTTTGGCACCCCCATAGGTTAGTTCCCTGTTCCTCTGAATGGCAGAGCCATTAGTTCTTTGTGCCTTTGTCCAGCAGAGCCACTGCAGTGATCCCTGGGGTACATGTCTGTCTCCCATCCACCCATCAAGGTTTCCCTTGAAGAGTGCTAGTGAGGGACCCTGCCTGATGTACATTGGAATCATGTTCCAAAGCATGTGGAGTCTCCGGGTCAGGAATCTATCCGTCCAGCTCGTCCTAGTCATCGTTGTGGTTAGGTGTATATCCCTAGAGCATGTGGCTCTCATGGGCCTCTGTTTAGGTGGAGCATATCCAGCAATACTGGGTTGGACATGGGCCTTGTATGTCAAGCAGAGATCAGCTGTGAGTATGCGCTATGCAACCGAGTACAGCTGGAGTTTCTTAGGTTGGGCTGCATAGGTCATCTGTTTGAGGTCAGTAATCCTCTTGGTGTGGCAATGTTGTGGTCTTCCAAGCTGTTGCAGTTATCTTGTAAGGTACATCCCAAATGGGGTTTAGTATCCTTTAATGGGTCTAATAAGTCATGAGTAGAGAGGCACAATGGCCTCCTTTGTTCTGGATGCGGACCCATTAGAGATTAGGGGGGGCCACGTAGAAGGATATTCTAACCACCTTGTCATTATGGGTATCGAAGGAGAGATTGCTATCTACTGGGGTTCCCAGATCCCTTATTACCTTTTCTGTATGTAGGGGACTAGCACCTATGTGGTAGACTGCTATATCCAAAGGGGATGACTATGCACTTTTTGGCATATAGCTTGAGGCCATGATATTGACACCAGGTGTCCGTCTCAGTGCGACCCTTCCAGAGGATGTCTGTAACAGCTGGGGAAACAATTATGCCCCTTGTTTGCAGTCATCTGCAAACCTTTTCAGCCAATACCCTCCTGTGCTTGCCTGTACATCAGAGAATTATATACAGAACATGAGGGGTCCTAGGACTGAGCCCTGGGGGACACCACTTGTAACTGGTATACAGTCAGACCTAGGGTATGCAACTCCCACTGTGTGGGTTCTTTCCGTGAGCGACTTTGCAAACCATCACATGACATAAGGGTTAATGTTCAGACGGATGGGTATGGCCATGAAGCTTGATAAAATTATTTGATGTCAGCAGTACAGATGTAGATGACAGTAAGGTTGATTTCACACTGCATATCATAACCTTGCCAGGTCATAGGATATCATCACCCATACTGTGTTCCACCTACACTCGGTATACTAGATGTACATTCCTATGCCACAGGAGTGTTTTGCAACAGGACTGCTGGCAGAACCAACACTACAGAAGGTGTCTGAATAATACATGCTCATCACACCAGTGCCAACTACAGTAAGACAGGGTTAATTAATTGTATTCCCCATCGTTGTAGTCCATAACACACAGACAAACAGAAGACATCTGTCTATTGAAGTATGCAAATGACTATGACCTAGGAGCAATAGCCGACTCAGATTGTTGTGGACAACATACAGAAGGGCCTTTGTGGGTGAGGTGTGTGTGACATATGGCGTCAATCTGACAGCTACATATTGCATTGTCACCCCTATGTTAATAACCCCATACCCATGAACTAGGCAGCGGTCAACATAATGGACACTGTGTGTAAGGGATGCATCTGGGTAGTTGTTTTTCCTGTGATTGCTACATCACCACACCTGTCAGGTAGTCACATGTGGCAACCCTAATCATGACAGGGTGCCATCCATGAATATAGAGATCATTGTCCAGCCATACACAACACTCAAGTGACCCATATCATATCACATATTTCCTTTAAGGGGTATTGGCCATATGCAGATGGCCTACACCAGCCTTCCCATTCCCCATCTCCACTATGTAGCATGATGCATACCCTGAATAAATCCATGTCCAACCCAATGATGTTGGACATGCTATACATACACATCCTGACCTCAAACACATATTTCATGAACATCCACCTTCCTAGTACTAGGATCACCACATGCTGGACAGAGCCTTGTCCCATACACTTTACATAGTCCTGCCATACTATGCATTCCTGTCCAGCAAAGCTGCACATCGCTCCCCTCTCAGACATGGTGTGATGACTACATGGTAAATGTATCATTAACCCTGTGGATCAGTAATGTGACTCTGCTCCACCTGGCCCCAGAGACCCGCCTGTTTGGCTACAGCCAGGTAATCTTTCATCCTAGATTCATACATGGCCCATGGCATATAGCCTACTAGTTGACTTTGGCTGTACATGCTATAGTTGATATCATCCCTGCAAATACCATCTGGCTAGCCAGTGTCCCATGTTTATCACATGTGCAACACAGGTGATGCATGGCAGGATGTTGAATTGCTGTACAGTGCCATGCAGATGTATATGGTAGAACACATACATGTAAAACCTTATGTGAGCAAGTCTGCAGGATCACAGGTCATGTCTGTTAAGGCAGTGTAAGTCTTCATATGTGACATATAAACAGCATCATGGTCCACTGCATTAATGTGGACACATCCAGCCATTCGCTGATAGGTAGGAACACCAGTACAGGCAAACAGACATGCCCACATCAAGACAGCATCCACATGGAGTATGAGCAATGTAATCAGGTGACACACACACATATATATGGTGATAATATCCACTCACCATTGAGTGTCACATGTGTGTGACACAAACATGTCAGTGGTGTCAGTGTCATTTAGATTTGCAAATACAACTATTTAATCGTAATAAATGCGATACACATGTATGCTCAGCTGTAGCTCTGTATGTCTCTGTGAGTTACTGTGACCTGTCTCCATCATTATATCTTCCAGGTATGCTGTGTGCAAGGCTACCCCCTTATACCCGCTTGGAGGATGAGGCCCTCATCCCATACCTACATAACAATCATGATATCCTGTTCAACCATGTGCCACAGGATGCACAGCAGCAGGATGCCCTGTGGATGGAACTTCGCAAGAGAGTTAATGATGTGGGTGGCCACAACCGCACATACCAGCAAGTGCGCAGACACTGTACAGACCGCATTAGTCGGGCGAACAACGTGCGAATGCAATCGTCAGGGAACAAGTTGCAACAGGTGGTGGACCACTAACCCAGCCCCCACTCACACATACCAAGGAGCTACTGGCCAACCTGGGGACACCTGCAGAACAACATCCACAAGCCTTAGCCAATATTGTGGAGGTGGGTGTCTCTTAACCACTGAGCTTGGAGTTTCCTGGTAAGTCAGTACTGCACTTATAACAACTATATTCCATATAGTTGCATATGTCACTGTACAGTGTGTAATGTAACATCATATGCAGGGCATGTATACACACTTGCTGCATACTATAGTATGCTACTCTGTGTATGCATACATGTGCATACACCATAGTATAGTCTAATGTACTGGTGTATGTGTTAGCATGCACATAGCACCCTGTAGCCATCATACAGGTGTGGATAATGCTCATACTGCTGTGTTACTCCTATTTAGGTACCTCTGGCATTCCGCTGCGACAGCAGACCATTGCAGGTGCGACTGTTATTATTTATCAGGCATCGTAATGCACTGATCTATCTGCCATGTGGCCATTTACCACATGTACACATAATGTATGGTCCTGTCACAATATACAGGTAGGACCTGCAATGCATCACAATGCCTACCCATGTGCAACACTTGCAAACTATGTGAATCACTGACATGAATCCCCACAAACTGTCATTGCCAGATGTGTGGACAGCTGTGCATACAATGGTGGAGGTGCTGTTCACTGTAGGGACATGTACTACAGATTAGAACTACACATGTGGGGAATATAAACAGTACTACACAGTGGGCTGGAGTATGGCCAGCCCACAGGATTCACTGGTGTGGATCATAGCCCTGCTATGAATGTCACACAATGTGATGTGCTGTCTTGACATGTCCATGACATTTAGTGGCCAGGCTGCAACACTGCCTAACTAACCTGAAATATCCTACATACCACCCTTTGTCTGCACAACCCTGTTGTCAGTGGAGCATATGACATCTATGGCTGTATGTCATATGGGACAAGACAGACATGTGAAATAGACACCCATCACAGTAATTTGGCCAACACATGCACACACTTGGCCATGGAGGATGGCCAGAGACATGAAGCAACACACACAGTAGACGTGATGTGCTTGTGTGTACACTCTGTCGTACAATGGCTATACATGGTCCAACTATTGCCTTTATGTAATGGTTATATTGCAGATGTGGAACACTAGACATCCTACAGGCCTGTGCACATCTTGTGTAGGCGTGACATCAATCCACCACATAAGATGTGTTGAATATCTTGAGGGTGTCATGACATGACAGCAGTCAACTGTACAGTACCCACATCAGCCCACAGATACAGTACATTCCCCTTGCTGGTGTCGGATATCAATGTCATACTTACTCCTCGTGTGTGTGTGTGTGTGTGTGTGTGTGTGTGTGTGTGTGTGTGTGTGTGTGTGTGTGTGTGTGTGTGGTACACAGATGTCATGTGGGACATGGTGTACCAACATGTTCACCATGTCTGGCCATAGTTGCCAGGCAGCAGCAATATGGTTGCAGATGTGCAGGGTTGTCATCTGTATACCCTTCAGTGACCTGTGTCACACATTCCACAACATGGTTTAGTGTGTATACACCTCAGTGACGTGGGTCACATTCCACAGTATATATATATATATATATATATATATATATATATATATATATATATATATATATATATATATATATATATGTATTGTATCTGAACACAATCATGGCTATGAATTGTGTCTGTAACTCACACTGTATAGCAATAGAGACACCTCATGATTCCCTGCAATGACCATGCACATCAGCTAAATGTGCAGTATATCTGTAGGGTGGACAGACAACACTGCATTGGGACATCATTACCTCACTGTATATTTGACAGGACACCAACATGTATGCATGTCATTGCACATGTCAGCAGATCACATGTCATATTACATGTGATTGTCAGAGTCATATGCCACACATCAGGCAGGTGTACTGTTAACCTGTGCTTGTCTACATGGTGTAACACAGGAATGTATGCTAACTACTACTATGATTGTGTAATTTGCATGCCGTCTGCTATGACACATGCATGCTGTTGTGTGCAACCCAGGGATGTATGATAACTACCACTATTATTGTCTGCACTGCATGCCATCTGCCGTATCACATGCATGTTGCGTGCCTTCTGTCATATTACATGTGCGTGTCTGTGTGTGTCTGTGTGTGTGTGTGTGTGTGTGTGTGTGTGTGTGTGTGTGTGTGTGTGTCTATTGTATAGATTGTAATGTACAGTTCTTGTCTGCCCTCACAGGTGATGTAGGTGCGTTGCCCTCCTGCGGTCCACCTGATGTTAGTGTCCCCACAGACTCTAGCAGTGATGATGAACGAATGATTGAGGCACAGGCAGGGTTGTCAGGGGGTGAAACTGTGCCATTGTTGGCCATTCCACCTATATCCCCCTCATCCCTGCACACAGATCCCATGCCTGCACATATCCCATTACCAGTGGCCATAGAGGAAGGACAGTTGGTGTGTGATAGCTTGGAACAGGAAAGTGTGGGGGCTATGGAAGCTGTGCTCAAATAACAGAAAAGAAAAGTGAAAATTAATTCTAAAAAGTCCCTGCTTAATATATATCCTGCTTGCTGACACAAACAAGTCCCATGTGATGTGCAAGCCTCCAAAGAAAAAGATTGGCTAAATACCTTTGCATTCCCTAAAACAGAAAAGTTCAATAAAAAAAATCCTAGTGATGCAAACATTCACAGAATTCATACAGTAAAAATACAAAAAAAAAATCATTGAAACAAGTTTAAGCAGTTTTCAAATAGTTTCATAGATCATGATATGAAATCATCAAGGGTATCATTTGAAGAATGTGTTAAAATGCAAAAACTTGAGGAATCCCCTAAAAGCAATGCATCACTCCACTAAGGTATGCAGTGCATTACAGCAAGTCAGTCTGATAGTAGTGCCACATATTAAAACTGAAATTGTACTTTGCAATACAAAAACTAATTAACACAAACATTTTTAAGGAAACATGCAAGTTCTGCTTCTACAAACTGGTAAAGATTTTGTTTATAATATAAGTGTAAACTTCCTAGTCTATTAAATTTGAAATGATTGTCCACAGTATTAAAGTGCTGCAGTATTATACTGCTCTCACCATTATGAAAAATAATTTTGGCCATAATGGTGAGAGCAGTATATTGTAATGTGTGCATGTACACAGCAGGGTTAGCCACCCAGGGATTTGAACATTGGCTCTGGGTGATGGTCTGTGTGGATGTGATATTGCAACCCATGTGCAAAATGGGAAACAGGGCGTTGATACCGATGCTCCTGTGTCATAATGCTTTCACTTTAATATAGTATTGCATACACCTATGTCACGCACATAGAGATACCTCACATGTGTGAGATACACGCCCCTGCCTTTGTCCTACTTTCTACATTGCAGTCTGTACAGATGTGTACACTAGTGTACAGGAGTGTGAGTAACAATTGAGATGTATTCCCCACCATACGTGACATATATGGACACACACGTAACCACACATGCCAGTTCTGTGAATCAAAGACCTGCCTAGCTCATGATATGTATGACAGACTTACAGCAGTATTGCATGCATTACAAAGTGTACTGATGCTTCCTTTGGCAACAGTGCTGATATATGCACATGGGACGTCTTAACTGTAAACAGGTGTCAAGTGATTTACCTTCGGTGTCACCCTGACCGCTGTCTAAGTTGTGTGTTATGTCCTTCAGTTAACAAAACCATTGCCAGTTACACAGATTATTGTAGGACTGCTTGTGACACACCTGTGATCTGTCCTCAGCAAACATCCATCTTCAAAGATGCCTCACCACTTAGTTATTTCCACACATCTTCTCTCCGTACATTCAGCATATCACCATATACAGTTGGCAATGTTGAGGCTACATTGCAACTGCATGATGTACTAAGATACACGTCACCTGCATACATCAGCAACTACACATGCATGGTATCTGAATATACACCACTACATGTACATGTGTGTAGGTCCAACAATCCTGTCATTCGGACATGTTTGTAGGCATTGCAATTGGTGGACATGTGTAATGACATACATGACACATGGACTGTTGTATGATATGATAGGTGTAATGGGTGACTGGTACAGAGGGAATGTTACCTCTGTCAACATTGATATCACACCTTATGTACTGTTAGCATTCAGCAGCCATGGACCTACATTCCATGTGCATGTGTGTAATGGCTGTAGCCACCTGTTTGCACAAAGGACAACAACAGCTATGCTATTTACATGTATGTTGTGTGTGTGTGGTATGTACATACCCAGGGCAGGTACATGCATGTCATATCCAAACATGAGGGTGTGTATTGGTGTACAGCAACAGTCATCTGCTAATGCTGTAAATAACTGAGGGCCCCTGGTATGTGTACAGCTGATCTGATTACAGACAGTGGTATCATTGCATTGCATAACACATGATGCAACTGTGTCAGTACATGGGTACTCTCTACAGTTGATGTAGAGCTTGGTACAGTCCACTGGTCAAGGGTCACATGGTGGTGTACTCTTATATGTCCTACAACATGTATGGATGTGTGTTGGTGGTCCGAGGACATGGTGGTGTCTGAGGTTTACATCCTAGAATGCAGCATTTGACACTGTGTCCTGCACATGACCCATCTGTGATGCCTTTTGTGGGCTACCGGTCAGTACATGTGAGTGGCCTCTATGTATGTGGGGACACCACCACCTGGAGCTGTCCGTACCTGTGTTATGGCCCACATGTCTGGTTCTGAGGTATATGGTGGTAGTGCTATTGTGCACTACAGAGCCATCAGCCAGGTGTTCCTCACTGCACAGATGTCAGTATTCCCCATTGTTGAATCTACAGTGAGCAGCTGTGATTATGGACGCTACACATCTAGCACTGGTAAGCATAACAATACAATGCAGTTGTCCTCTAGGTGTCCGGGTGTTATCCTGTGTTTAGGACATTTGCCTTGGAATGGCACTATATGGGCAGATGTGACTTGGGTATTATCCCCACTCCCTTGAATCATGGATGCATGTGATATGTGTCAAAGGCTTGTCTACTGTCAGTCATGTCATCCCAGAATGACAAACACTGGACACCCTCGTACTTACAGCAGGACATTGGCTCATTGTGTCGGTCAAGCAGTTGCCACTTCTAGCAAGGCTCATTGTGTTGGTCAAGCAGTTTCCACTCCTGGCAAGACATCACTGTGAGTGGTGATATTGTGCTTGGTATAGGATGGCACATCTAAGGTGATGGACAGCAGCAGATGTTGTGTAAAAGACCGGTGTCAGATATATGTAGAGCAGCGTTCCTGCTAACAATGACAACTACTAACACCAGAGCCCATTACAATGTGTTCTTTATGTCTACCTGTAATAGCATGACCACTGTGGCCTTCCGTGTTTAGAATCAGAGTGCATCCCAGACAGCCCTGTGCTACTAAGTGTATGAGCATGCCCAGTATAACCTTGTGTAGATAGACACATAGTGCATTCCGAACAGCCCTGTGCTACTATGTGTGTGAGCATACCCAGTGACACCTTGTGTTGGTTATGTGCCTCTGTGTATGGGTATGGCCATTGTAACCCTGTATAGTGATAGTAGTCGTCCATTCCACAGATGGGCATACTCCAGGTCAGGATGGATTCCTACTTTAAACACACAGGTTCACAGGTATGTACATCTTAACTGCCAGCATCTCTGTTGATGTCTGCATTAATAGAAGGTCATAATGACAGCCTTGAAATGTGTAGTCTGTGTGGTGTGACTCGTAACTATGTAGTATTGTAATAGTGATCTGTAGATAGGCAGGTGTTCTGTTCCCACCAGTGGTGTGTGTGTGTGTGTGTGTGTGTGTGTGTGTGTGTGTGTGTGTGTGTGTGTGTGTGTGTGTGTGTGTGTGTGTGTGTGTTAGTCCCCATTTGCCTGAGGAATGAAAAATGCTTTTAGACTGCTCACACTCCATACAATTCATATACCCACCTTTGGCAGGGCTGATGATGTCACCCACCTACAGATACACCTCTGGGAGTGCTGTGTCCCAGTAATCTCGGTAGCTCGTTCTGTAACTATGTAATGCTGTAGCATAATAAAATAATTGTGTGTGTGTGTGTGTGTGTGTGTGTGTGTTTATCCCCGTCTGCCTGAGGATAGACTGCTCACACTTCATACATTTCTTATACCCACCTTTGGCAGGATGATGATGTCACCCATCTACAAATACACCTCTGGGAGTGCTGTGTCCCAGTAATCTCAGTAGCACATTCTGTAACTGCGTAATGTTGTAGTGTAATAAAGTAGTTAGGTCGGTGTTCTAATCTCAGACTTATCATGTGTGTGTGTCTGTTTGTCCCCATCTGCCTGAGGACTGAGTAATGCTTTTAGACGTCTCACACTCCATACATTTCTTATGCCCACCTTTAGAAAAGGCTGATGATGTCACCCATCTACAAATACACCTCTGGGAGTGCTGTGTCCCCGTAATCTTGGTAGCGTGTTCTGTAACTGCGTAATGCTGTAGTGTAATAAAGTAGTTAGGTCAGTGTTCTAATCCCAGACTTGCCGTGTGTGCGTTTGTCCCCATCTGCCTGAAGACTTGGTAATGCTTTTAGACTGCTCATACTCCATATATTTCTTATACCCACCTTTGGCAAAGCTGATGATGTCACCCACCTACAAATACACCTCTGGGAGTGCCATGTTCCAATAATTTCGGTAGCACATTCTGTAACTGCATAATGCTGTAGTGTAATAAAGTAATCAGGTCGGTGTTCTAATCCCAGACTTACCGTGTGTGTGTGTGTGTGTGTGTGTGTGTGTGTTTGTCCCCATCTGCCTGAGGACTGAGTGATGCTTTTAGACTGCTCACACTCTATACATTTCTTATACCCACGTTTGGCAAGGCTAATGAGGTCACCCATCTACAAATACACCTCTGGGAGTGCTGTGTCCCAGTAATCTCAGTAGTGCGTTCTGTAACTGAGTAATGCTATATTGTAATAAAGTAGTTAGGTCAGTGTTCTAATCTCAGACTTGCCAAGTGTGTGTGTGTGTGTGTGTGTGTGTGTGTGTGTGTGTGTGTGTGTGTGTGTGTGTGTGTGTGTGTTTGTCCCCATCTGCCTGAGGAATGAAAAATGCTTTTAGACTGCTCACACACCATACAATTCTTATACCCACCTTTGGCAAGGCTGATGATGTCACCCATCTACAAATACTCTTCTGGGAGTGGTGTATCCCAGTAATCTGGGTAGCACATTCTGTAACTGCGTAATGCTGTAATGTGCTAAAGTATTTAGGCCAGTGTTCTAATCCCAGACATGCCAAGTGTGTGTGTGTGTGTGTGTGTGTGTGTGTGTGTGTGTGTGTGTGTGTGTCTGCTTGCGTAAAACAAGTACAGTGCTTTGTAGAGTATGTACTCTCTGTACAAATCGCATGACGACCTTTATCATTCCTGCTGTTGTCACCCACCTAGGTATACACCTGTAGGTGTGCTGCAACCCAGTATTTGCCGTAGTGCATGCATATTGCTGCAGTGTGATACGGTAGGTAGGGGTTTGTATACAGGACATGGCAAGTGTGTGTTTGTCTGTCAGAGCCTGTGTAGAGTTGGCCACGATTGTCTTACCATTGGACATGTTTGGGAGTGGATTTTGTAGTTTTCATATATGGTGTCCATCTTATGACACATTGGCCACCTCACGAGGAGTACAGCTGTCAGTCAGCCACAGGACTGTGTTGGCAAGTCATACCCATACATCTGGCAAAAGGCCTGGTGAACAAAGTATGCAGCCCTACTGGTACCCGGTATATGTCCTGTACCCATGTGCCATGCACAAACAAACTTGCCTAGGTTATCCCGCTATCTTGCTTATACCATGCACATTGATGACAGATAGTAGGCATGGTGTGAATGCAGTGGCCTGCAGAGGACATGGCACCCTGTACAGCGGTACAATAGGCACATATATGCGGACATTGTGCCTTCACTTTGTTCCACACTGGATGCCTGCAACATATGTGGTGCCATCAAATGTGATCCACAGAGGCCAGACAATGCTGTACACATGTGCCCTGTATGGACCCATGCCACTGACACCACAGAATACCTGTATCATACTATCAATGCAGGTGCAGGGTCAACCTGCTCACTATAAGCAGGTTTTGCCACATCAGGCCAGTATTGGCATATCGGGGGATAACAGGCTGTGTACACAGCATGTGCCTGCCAAACCAGATACACCTGTACATGTCACTGTACAGTATTGTGGGACATGCACATCCAAGGCAATGTCCATGTGAAGGACTATCAAACACAGACATGGCAGTCATTGCAAAGCTAGTGCCATACACATAGGTAACCAGGATGTCAGGCCAGATCATGCAATACCCATCTGTGTGGGACATTGCAGACACTACACCTCTGCACTGCACACCATTGTCGGGTGACTCGATGCCAAGGATTACCCCTCACCCAGCCTTGTACAGCCATCTTGCACAGTCAACCACTACACACCCATGAAGCAATCCAGTACTGGCACCTTGTGTCTGCATGTGGGTTGTGATGCTCCCAACCATAGTCTAACCCTCATTGGCATACCAACAGATGTCAAGCACTTTCACATGCCCTAGCCCATGGAACCTCCAGATATCCCCTGTAATGCATGTAGTCCTGTGCATTACTGCAGTGTTGCAAACTAAGTAGTTAGGTTGTGTATTTGTGGCCCTGGCAAAATTGTCAATGCATGCCCATTAGAGAGTGTGGTTGTGGTGACAATGGCATCCATTCACGTGGACAGCCATGTGTGCCACACCTAATGTATGTGTACTATATCTCTTTTGCAGATGTCACTCACCTACACACATATATGTTCTTACAGCACAGCAACATGTTGCCTTTGTGGCACATGTAGTAATGTCATGCACATGTAACAGTAATGAGAAATCAGACAGGGGTCTGACCCCTGTACTGTTCGGCATGTGGCAGACGATGCTTAGGGTTAAGTCTCCAAGCCCTTCCCTGGTGTACCTTGCCTGTTCAACCCACATACTCTCTGGTGGATGTGAAGGAGCATACCTGCACAGCAGCATGTGTATTGTAAGTGATGGACATGGTCAGGTGATGGCCTCTGCACCTATTGCAGTCCTCCTCTAGCTGATTGCATGTGGTACAGCTATGATGGTGTTCCCATAGCCATCCGCATGATAAACACAGTACACTATCTAGGGAAAACATGTTGTTATTTGGCCATGACAGTCGCTGTGAGTGGTACCTGAATGTGGTGTTCTGACACGGCATCACAGATGATATCTGGATGTACCTCAAACATGACTACAGCATGTAAGTGTAGCTATGCTGCATTGAGACTACTGCCTGTTTAACATATGTGTGGTAATGGCTATTCTGCATGTTATAGTACAGACATGACAGTACTCTGTTCATGAGGGACCCCCATCTGTAGGGCCATCTGTGAACTGGTCAGTGTGTGCAACCATTTGTTTCCTGTGTTACACACTGAACACACATCTGTGCACAGCAGAATCATGGTGTGAGGATTGCAGACAGTACATGATGATAGGGATGTGTTACTGCCATCACATCCCTGGCTGGACATGTGTCTCATGAGACAGTGGTATGACAGATACTGTCTGGGGTTCCCAGTGACAAGCCAATAATGGGCAACTGTTCATAGCTGCGGTCACACGTCTACTACACATTGTACAGATGGCATGCAGTATATATTCATGTGTTGTGCTCCCTCTGCAAATGTATACCATCTGTTGTGTTGGGTTGATGGTGATATCTATGCATACTGTTGTAGGTAATCCTGTATGCTGTTGTGTTGGGTTGATGGTGTTATCTATGCATACTGTTGTAGGTAATGCTGTATTCTGTTGTCTATCACTAAGCCATATGTGGGTTTAAACTGCAACACCATAGGCTGAATGGGTTGGGAGGTCCTGGCAGAACCTCCTGTCCCACTTCAGCTGACCATGGCACCAGGCACTAGCACATCTGTGGCCCAGCCTTGGACATCAACCTCTTTTGGCTCTGCACCACCTTCTGGTGGTACCACCACTGAGGATGGAGCATGTCCCCCTGGGAGCGGGACCAGACAGGTACATGCCTGCTGTCGTGCGGTCCCGGATGTGTTGCACTGGTGGCTCACTAAGGAGTTCCGAAGCCATATATGCCAGCTCAAGGGCGGAGTGTCACATTTACAGGGTGATGCTGCCCCTCCTGGACAGCCCCCAGCAGTGCCTCTTTTGCAGCTGTTTAGGTGCAGTGGCAGTTGCCCATGGCTGGGGACCTCTGTCCCACTGTTCCCATGGGCTTGTGAATGCCGAACACCCATCCCCATCCAGGGCGTATCCCCCCCACATGTGTCATATACCAACCCTCTATGCTGTCTTTTCTGTGATCCTACCTATCCTCCATGGCCATACCTACACTCCTTCCCCTACATCCGACCCTCACCTATGGAAACATAAGGCCAATCAGCTCCTAGGACAACATCTGCCCTATACATAGCTGTCCATTACACACACATGCGTACTGGACACATTAAACTCTTGTAATATGCATCACAACATACTCCTGTTATCCTCACACCTGTCCCACAGGGGCACGATCCTGGTATGCACATCACTCCTACATGGACCAGGTACACATGATGAGAATGACCCCATTGTACACACAACACTACCGGTCCCTCTATGGTTACCCCATTTACCTTTATCATGATGATGATGTTGCACACAGCACCTTGCAAGAGTACTGTTCACACATAATGATTGGACAGGTAATGTGTTAATGTACATTACATGCACAGAGTGATGTATATGGCCAATGTACAACCATTTGTGTGTATGAATGACACATGTTTGTATGACGGAGTCTTTGAGATCACATAGAGCAACACCTCTACATAATACAGGCATCACTGGTATTTCCCGTTTCATTCATTTGTAATCCTTTGTTGCCACATGGTATGTTCCTGATATATCTCTATATATGTATGTACCTATATGCTGGACATAAACACTCACATATACATCTACATGATGGGATACATTCCTATACTGTTGAATGACTGCACTGTATGATATGTTTGTGGTACTGTCCATTGTCTGTATATCTGCCATGGCGTATTGGTAATTCACATTAGCTGTGTGCGCAGGATCCTGGTTCCGACCCTTGCAGAGGATGTTTATTTGGTTGCAGGGCAGAACAAGTCCGTTGGATACGGAGAGAGTAAGGCACATTAAAGCAGTTGGGAGTAGGTGTGCATGGGTTTGCATGGTGTTAAACACTGCTGAACTCTAGTTACAGCTTCTTACACTTGGTTAGCCTCTATATTGCTTTAACAGTGCAATACTCGCATACTGGTAGCCAAGCACGCTTACACCCGCTCGCTCCTGCACTTGCAAATGCACCAACATTGGTACTTGCACCTGTCACTCACACCCCTTGGTGGGAGCGAGGACCACAATATTACCTTGTGATGCCTATTACATTGGACTACATGACTGCAGTATCGGGAATGGTTGTCCATTAGGCGACAGCATGGCATTTGACTGTACGGAATACACGGCCTGTCCAGTGAATTAATCATATTATTTGTGTGTTCCTCATACAATTTGCTCCCATATGGCTGATACATGGGAACCAAGACTCTTCAATACAGACAAGTAATTAGGTTTTGGGAGCCACATCTGTCGGCCGAGTCATGCTACCGCATACCTATTATAGGTTTGCCACCTTTTCAATTGGCCAAGGTGGGACTTTAGGGTTAACACCTGTCCCACTTTGCAAGGGACAGTCCCTCTTTAGGCAGTTGTGTCCAGCGAAAATAATCAAGACATACCAAATGTCCTGATTACAGGACAATATTATATTCTACATTTCTTTAATAGTTGCATAAAACAGTTATTTTATATATGAAACTTCTATATGTTATGTGAAGTAGCATAAGCAATTCAAATGTTACTAGAAGCTTTTATTTGTGCAAATAAGTATAATTCTGTACTATGCACGGCTGTAGGTATGTTTTGTCCTGCAAAGTCTGACATTTCTACAGAACATGTCCCACTTTGGCCATTTGGAAAGGTGGAAACCCTATAGGACCTGTATGTAGAGACGTCAGATTTTGCAGGGAAACACATACCCACAGCCAGTAGAAAGGAGAGTACTTAACTGTTTTGCCTAAATAAAAGGTTATTCTTGTAGCATTATAGTTGCTTATACTGTTTCTTATAACATTTAGGTGTTTTAGATACAAAAATAATTATTTTATGCAACTACTACAGACAATATAGGAAATCTTTGCCCTAAATCACAGGACATTTGCCATTATTACATTTATTTTGCAGGACATAACTGCCCAAAAGGGAGTGTCCCTCGCAAAGGTGGACAGGTGGTAACCCCAACCCTATTATTCTATCATCTTTCTAAGGTAGTCGGCGGAACATGCGATTTCTCTCATTAGCAGACCTCTCATACGAATGGGGAAGAATGAACATTAAATCAGGGACACTGCATAACAACCTCAGGGACACATTTAGAAGTTTGGTGCTATTAACCTGACACATTAACAGACCCAGAGCACATATGTATTCATACACATTGTCTGAGGTACATGCTGTTTATGACACTTACATGTTGTCATTATTCATTATGTGTATTCCCCCACCTTTCCTCCTAATATCAGTAGTTCTAGGAGGATTTAGTTGGGACTGTGTTAGATTCTGATTCGTAATCACGGACGTCCCTGGTAATCGGGGACAGTTCAATGATATGGTCCCTATGTGTTCCCCCAATGGTTTACGGCCTATCCAGTAGATGTGCTCTTAAGGTTTGGGAGGTATGGGCGTCTGTATACCCACATCGGAATATTACTTACATCCACGGGGCGGTCCTAATATGTCTCTGCCAGCCAACACCTGCACACCTAGGCCCATAATCGCATACGCATAGTTCCTCTACCTGCCACTCCTCTACAGTTCTCATCCTTACTGTGGGCGCAGGTAGGGTATGAACACACCCCTACTCACTGCCCACTCTCCCCGTGTCAGGATACATGTCGTACGTTGTGTCAACCCATGTGTTATCAGGCTTGCACAACCTACTGGTCTGTGTACAGCTACATCTTGGTCGCAGCAATCTTTACAGGGTTTGGCTACAAGAAGAAAATTTGTGGTGTCCCACAAGGGACATCACTGTCCATGTTTAAAGTGTAGACCTTGTAGATCTCTCCCACTGTTAGTTTCCTGCTGGTGGTCTGGGAAGCAGTGGTCTAGTTACCTTTATTGCGTGTCTGTATGTCTCACCGGCCTAGCTGGGGGGGGGGGGGTAGATGTTTGTTTATTGCACCTCCCACCAACATATGCCCGGTCTGAACATATGTTACCCGTAACTGCTGTAACATAACCTAGGTATATACATGTGTATATTTACTGTAACATATATATATATATATATATATATATATATATATATATATATATATATATATATCTATTTACATTAATATATACAGATATATCTGCATATGTATATATATGTATATTCATATATATATATATATATATATATATATATATATATATATATATATATATATATATATATATATATATATATATATATATATATATATATACACATATAAAATCTATCAACATATGCGTCTATGGTTGTCTGCATATGTATAGAGTCATATGTGGGTATGTATCTGTATTCTTTCTCTGTATGTATACATTCGTACTACGGCAGGGGAGAAGCATATCTCTATCTTGCTATGGGTACATATACACATACATATCTCTACTTATATATGTCTACATCTGGTTATTTTGTTCCATGCCATATAAATTACACTTTGCTTTAGTGGGTCTCGCAGTGGGTGTGGCTGTTCGTTGGGTGGCACCTCTGCCCAATGAACACATTCGCTTGCATCCCTAGAGCTGTCCATATTGCCCAACATCAGCCAACACCTGCACACCTAGATCCATAAGTAGCTACCCATAATTCCCCTACCCTCGCCTTCTCGACAGCACCCATCCTTACTCTGGGACCTGGTGGGTTCTGGACACACCACTACACGCTGCCCACTCTCCAATTCATGGGACCCATTTCATACAATTGCCTTGGCCCATGGGTAATCTGGGTTACCTACCCTTTCAATCCGAGTCTGTATACACCACGGGGAAAATGGATGATCTATCGCCTTCCATGGTTTGGCCAATTTTTGGGCTCTCCCGCAAGGTACGCTTCAGTATGTGTTCCATGATTAGAATCCACGGGTTTACTGTGTACTCCCACTCCGGGTGTATCCTGCTTGTGTTTTGGGGAGCAGTGGACACTTTACATCGCTTGCATGTATAGTTCCCATGTCAATCTGTAGGGGGGGTGGAAGGGCATGCTGCATGTGTCTTGCCTGGGCTCCTCACTTCCATTTTAATAGCCTGTGAACAAATGTCATTCCTGTGTGCTTTAACCTATCATAGCTGTATATCTCTATATATCTACGTACACACACACACACACACACACACACATATATATATATATATATATATATATATATATATATATATATATATATATATATATATGTATATATATATATATATATATATATATATATATATATATATATATATATATATATATATATGTATATATGTATTTATATATGTACATATGTGTGTGTATATATATATATATATATGAATATATATACATCTGTGTGTCTGTAAACCAATACATTCCCCACTCATATGCACTTACACATGCATAATGGTGTTTATATATGCTTCACCAGCATATTAGTGCCATATTCATTATGACACCGACACTTCACTCCAGTTATCTTGTAATCAGTATTTAGCACGTTATACAGCAGACAGATGTCACAATATGTTCATGTACGGATTACCGATGGTAATTGGAATCTGATACAGTGTGATTCAACCCGTCCCTCTTCTGCACTGCCTATTATTCCATTTACTGTTGATGTTTGTATGTGCACATTCCTATTATTTATGTCAACAAATGAAATGCATGTGTTACAGAGAATGTACTTCAACATATTGTTGTTTGCATGTGTGTATGAATATATACCTATTATGAACTAGCTGACCTCCATGGGACGGTCCATTAGAACTGGGCCATTCAACCCTGGCCCGCCTGGATCCATATTTGCATACCCATAGTTCCTCCACCTCACCCATGTTGAATTTACATGCGTAACATCCATTATCCACTTGTTATCGCAGCCATGAGACACCTTTACACATTGCCCTCTCCAGAGCATTTGGGGCCCTGCACACATTTTGTCCTGCCTCATGTATTCACAGGGTCTCCCGCCATGTATATTTGCACATACGTGCCTTTTCTGGGGTTATGGATTATGGCCATTTGTGCTTTACAATTTTTGGTGGTCCCAGCATGGACTACATTCCGTCTGCGTGTAAAGTAGACTTAGCAATTCAACAATGTTCCTGCCTGTGGTGTGAGTAGCGGTGCTCTGCTCACTCCTGGGCAGCTTTTTATGACATATACTGACAGCACTATATAATACCATATTTGCTCTTGGTTCCCTTCACATCCCTTGTGTATGCTTTATTGTTACGACGTTCATTCTTCATATATATATATATATATATATATATATATATATATATATTTCATGTATGTAGATATATATCTATACACACATATATATGTGTGTGTGTGTGTGTTTGTGTGTGTGTATATATAAATATATATGTATATATATATATATATATATATATGTATATATTCATATTACATCAAAATAATATATGTGTGTGTGTGTGTATGTGTGTGTGTGTGTGTGTGTGTGTGTGTGTGTGTGTGTGTGTATATATATATATATATATATGTATATATATTACATCTGTACATAAAAACATACATTTCCTATGCTGGGAGCTGCTTACGCCCGCGCAGGTGCACTCACCTATGCTTACTTTACGTTACGTATGTTTACTGACGCTTATTTGTGCTTAGTTGTGCCTTATGACAGTACCACTTTGATTGAAGGGATCTGGTTAATAGTCCCATGTGATACACACGTTCACTTTTACATGTTTAAATGTCGGCTTTACAGCAGAGCGATATTCATTCCACAAGGAAAATGATATGTGCTATAGTCGAACTTGAACCGTGAATGCCTGTTCATTAGGTGGATGCTCTAACCACTACACTATTGGTGTTCTGCTTCATTTATATGTATACCCATGGTTCATAGTCATATTTGCTTTTTCAGTTTCTTATGACATTTAGGTGTTTCAGAAACAGAATAACTGTTTTATGCAACTATTACATAAACATAGGACATATTTTTGTCATTAAATCTCAGGACATCTGCCATTTGACACTAAGTGTACAGGACACAACTGCCCAAAGAGGGACTGTCCCTCGCAAAGTGGGACAGGTGGTTACCCTATATGTATATATATATATATATATATATATATATATATATATATATATATATATATTGTGTGTATTAATGCGTCAGCAAACACACATCTGTATGATTTAATTACTTTGATCATACTGTTGAATGACTGTGCTGTCTGCTATGTTTGTGATAACATCGACGTTAGGTATAACTGCCATGGCTTAGTGGTAAATCACATTGATTGTGATGTGTAGGGTCCTGGCGTCGGGCCTGGCCGAAGCAGTATAATGTGTTGCTGGACGGAACAAGGGCCATTGGACAAAGGGTGAGTACAACACTTTTCATCTGCGGTTTTCTGTTTAACCACCGATTCACATCACGCAAAATCTGAATACATTCTTACTGTGATACGTCACCCCAGTTCACATTTATTTGGTATTATATCGTTATACAGCATAAAATTAGCAAGATATGCTCATATACGGATTACACGTCATAAATGGAGTGTGCTGCAGTCGAACTGGCAATGTCTGCTCAATAGTCGGATGCTCTAACCACTACACTATTGGTATTCTGCTTCATTTATATGTATACCCATGGTTCATAGTTACCCGAACACATGCCTCAACACTTCACTAACACAGCAGGTATCCATTTTCCTGTTGAGAAAACCGTACTACTACACATGCACCATTCCCTACTGCTCTGGACCCTTGCCGCATGTTGACTCACTCAAAGTATATTCAGACCTCCAAAGTCTATAGTCCTGGCACATACGAGTATTTGATTGTTAGGGTGTTCATGTGGTCATCCGGAATTAGGCTTGTCCGACTGGGGACTGGGACTGCCCTGTACCTAGTTGTAAGTCAGACTTAGCATGGGGACATTGTTAATTCCACTTTTAGCATCCTACCTGTGGTTGGAGATGCAGAGGTGTGCTCACCTCTGGCCAACCTGATATAACAGCACTAAATATTACGGGGGGTTCTGCTGCTGTTTCCCTTCACATTCGTTATGACTGTTATATTGTGACCATGTTCATTCTTCATAATGCACACACACACACACACACACACACACACACACACACACACACACACATATATATATATATATATATATATATATATATATATATATATGTATTGGTCAGTACATACACATGCATATAAACCTGCATTCTTATTTACATTTCCCATACTGTTGAATCACTTCCACTTACCGTCGTGCATGCACTCTTGCATACCCGCTTATGTCTAGGGTTGCCACCTTTTCAAATAGCCAAAGTGGGGCATTTTCGGGACACACATCAGATTTTACAGGCCGACACATACCCACAGTCAGTATAAAGGTTATTTGCCTAAATGAAAGCTTATTCTTGTAGCAGTTTAGTTGTTTATTCTGTTTCTTGTAACATTTAAGTATTTTACATAGAGAAATAACTGTTTTATGCAACTGCTACATGAAATATGGGACACAATTAATTCCTACAATCACAAGACATTTGCCATTGTATTATTTTTGGTCAGGATACAACTGCTCAAAAAGGGACTGTCCCTTGCAAAGTGGGACAGGTGGTAACCCTACTTATGTCTTCTTTAAAGCACCTTAATCACCCTTTATCTGACTGCCACTATGCGAATGTATAAGGTATATATTCCCGATAATGCACGTGGGGAGACGTGCATCATGGTCAGGTGTTTAATACCGGGTCGCAGATTCTGCAGGACCGGCTGGAGGCTGAGCAGTCTTGTGGACAACTACTGCTCATACAACTTGTGTCCAGATGTCTACAGGACTGGACATTGTGTCGTGACTCCAAGTCTAATGTTTAGAATAGATACTTATCCCATGAGGGATATCCAAAAATTGTGGGGACCAATGACCTCAATTCCTTTGGCTTTACGAAAATGAGGTAGGGTTATACAAGCAAGGGATACATAGTTTGCAATCCTGAGACTGCCTAGGGTGAGACTGCCTACTAGATATGAGTAGGGGTCACTATGTTCTGATATGGCTGCGCCAAGCTAGCAGCCCGAGTATGGGTGGTTTTGGTGGACGTTCAGGAAGGGGGGGGTGTGCTGTCAAGGGGATGATGGGTATTCAATTATGTATCCAGGTGTGTTGGGGTTGGATGGCTCAGTTCAGGCCAGACCATTATGTGGGTATTTGCTGGTAATGTTTCTGTACATGTGTATCACACATTTTAATCTTTATATGTTTGTGGGATTGCATTCTACAGTATGGCCTGTCAGGTTGTATTGCAGATGTGAATGTTTGCACTTTAGTTTTCTTTCTGATTCACCCACTGCTCCCTCATACACTTCCAGTTCACCTATTGTGCATCCAGTCCAGTCTCCCCTTGGTGAATTATTACATTACCCATCACCTCCCACCCCCATATTCCACACACACCATCCATCCCTTCTCTGGTTAATGGCCCATGGCACAGTCAACAGAACACATTGCGTACACTAAATATCTCTGGTACCACTATGGTTGTGAGGACTACCCTAGCATTTTTGATCTTCCACATGCTGTACTTCGCTCACATAGGTACACGCAAATACTTATCCTTCATGACGTGGTAGGTAGACCCGGGTAATACCCATTCATCTTTGGGCCATCCTGACAAGGATGACTTGGACCGTGAATGGGCAGATATTGGGCGAAAGCTCTGACCATTGGTAGGGTTGTCACCTTTTCATATGACCAAAATGGGACATTTTCAGGACACACATCATATTTTACAGGCCAACACATACCCACGGTCAGTACAAAGGATAGTCCTTTAGTTTTATGCCTAAATGTAAGCTTATTGTTGTATCAGTTTAGCTTCTTTATCTGTTTCGTTTAGTTGCTTATTCTGTTTCTTGTAACATTTAGGTATTTTACATATGGAAATAAGTATTGTATGGGACTATTACATAAAATATGGGACATAATTATGTCCTACAATCGCAGGACATTTAACATTTATAATGGTTTTGGTATGGACACAACTGCCCAGAGGGGGACTGTCCCTCACAATGTGGGACAGGTGGTAACCCTAACCATTGGGCTAGGCTTAGCAATTGGCGGTGCACTAACACGCTGCATTTCGCTTCCACTTGGTATAACTATTGACACTACAATGGAATACGGGCATGGGGTTTTAAATGTCATTTGTTCGAGGGACGGGGACTCAATATTCAGCTACATGCCTTTGTGTTTACTTTTTATTTTGGTGTTCACAAAACTGTCTTCTATGCTTTGCATACATTTCAGTATCCACGGACACTGACAGGAGTGATTACTATTAAAGGCAGGCTGTACTAGTCAGCATTTTAGGTTGCACATATGCAGCTGACATCTTCACGCCTCCGTGCAGAGCTTAGACACGCCCCCTGCACTCGCGCACATTTCCTATGCACATGGCCATTGCGGCAGCGCGCCTTTATTAATATGCATGTGGTGCTGCTGCACCATCTCTACGCTGCACGATTGGCACAAGGCTAATGCTGTCCTTGCACCGAGCTTCATGAATCCCGGGGCAAGTATAGCACAGGAAATGGAGACTCATTGTTTTCAATAGTTTCCTCATGGGTGAGTGGAATTCTTAACCACCAAAGCAGTCCTGAGAAGTTAGTATTGAAAACATACTCCAGGCCAATGTGATGCATAAAACATCTCCAGCTTCTTTAAATAAAATGCTGACTGCACAATAAATGAGCAAGGTTGCACAACTGCAAAGTCTGCAGATAGTTTAATAATCTGAAGGCTTCTAATGATCTAGAATGGAACATTGCTTTCCTATTCAATGTGTGAGAAAATACCATTATTACTAAGTGAGTGACATCCAGGTGTACTAAATATCTTGTTCTTGGTACATGCACAAGTGTGTATATTTTGATGGTGTTGCTACCAGTGGAGATACTGCTTCTGTCACACACAGTCTGCTTCAGGATTTCATTGTGAGAGTTTTCCTTATAAACAATTACTTTCAAGGGGTCTGTCAGGGATGTTTGCCACTGTGTTATTTTCTAATTTATTGCAAGGATGACTGGTACAAGTATAATTCCACTAGTTTTTGAAGAATTAATTTAGTTCATGTTTTTTTTTTTATTATGCAGCTCTTATACCTCTCTGCTGCTCGTTCATTTTGCCTGTACCCAGGTGGCAGTATATAGCAGGCAGACATTTGGTAGAGAAATAGCAATGTTGAAATGCTTGAAATGGAATTACTTTCCATGTGCTGGGTCAGCCAAATCAAGTTTCTTCATTTAATCCCCGCTCTTGCTTATTGAATTAACATTAACCAAATTACTTAACTCCACTGGCCACCTGGGTTTAGCTTGAGAAATAAGCCTCAGCTCTCAAAAGGTCTGTGTTATTTGTAAGATGATTTAAGTAGCTGCATCTCAATCTATTCATTTGCTTCTGTTCCTTCTCTAAGATAATTATATTTGACACATGAATTTATTCTTATTAACTCAGAAAAATTTAAAGCAAAAAGATAACACGTATAGTGCATTGCAATGTGTCCCATGATACTCTGATTTATACTGTCATTTCTGCTGTCTTAGCTTAATTAAACAGTTATACTGAAGAGCAGCCTATAAAAAGTGCAATACGTTCGATGGGCAGCTACATGTAGAAGCAAGAAACATATGATGTGCTTTTTATATTTGATTGTCATATTCACATGCCTTGCAGGTAGTAGTAAAAATTAAAATGTAGTTCTGTTGCATAGTGCTTTTAAATTTTCATGCATCTCTGGGTTAAGCAAGTATGCTTTTAAATTTTCATGCATCTCTGGATTAAGCAAGTATATGTTTAAAATTTGGTTCCTGACCTCTGTAGATTGGGTTATGGAGCATTCCCATACCCCTCTCCCCCCTGCCCCACACACACACATGAAAAATATCATCTTGATGAGCAGGACCCTGCACTAAATATGTTTATAGCATTGATTAACAAGCTGTTTAGTTTCATTAGCTGTTTCTTTGAAACAGAACTTTCAGATGCAGAGTTATAAAAGAAATCCCATAACTACATTCTCCCGCTATTTTCCCTATCCCCCTCACCTTCTATTGCTGTTCTTCTTGCCCTTCCCTACTATTTTCTGTTACCTAAATCCTTTACCATTTCTCATCTTCTACCTTTTCCAAATCACAGCCTGAATAACTTCTGCAATCATTAAAATACGCTCACAATGTACTCATTCTTCCTTTTAATGTTGTGTATTAAATTCAGTTGTATTCAGCTGCATGATACTAATTAATCTTTTCCAAGCTGATCCTCACCAAAATATCACCCTGTATTTCCAAATAAATAATTAATCTTTTTTTTTTAATTTTGCATTTTCCTCATGTCTCAATATCTAAATTTTGTAATTTTTTTATTTTTATGGAGTATTCCTCTTAAAATGCTATAAATCTGTCTCTTGTTTGACCATGTAATTTGAAATTTCTTTTGGAGCTTTTCTCTCTGGGCCTCCACTGAAAATGGGCTATTTTTTTCTTTCCCAGTTGGACTATCCTGGTAATCAAGTCAAAATAAAATCAAATTGAAGAATATTTATATAACAGCCACTATCATTCCATGGATAGCACTAAACAGCCCAAGAATTGTGATATTACAGAATAAACAAAGCATTAGCCTACTCTAAAAATGACATATTTGTAAATTAAATTGGAGCTACCTAATTAATGCGAAATGGTAGATTACTATTTTTTTTCCTATGTGTGATAACATTTAACAAGCTTGTTATGTTCAGAGAGATGTGGTCTAGTTGGCTGCCTATAGCTCCTATACTGTCACCTACCTAAATATTCTGGACAACTTCACTTTTTGTTTACTTTTCTGAGTATTACCTACAATGACTAGTAGGGATCCAAATTTTAAACATATACCTTTGGATCTTCCAAACATTTGTTTTCAACAACTATAATATAGGCTCTTGTTACCTGGAGCTAAGTTACAGGGTTTGATCCTGAGTAAGCTCACTAACTAAACTGCCCCTTATAACAAGGACATTTCACAAACACACACATTGATTGTACTGTACCTGCAATGCTTCACGCATGCTCCTGACTGCTTTCAGAAATCATCTTATGCTCCGCTCACTTTTGGCAGTCAAATCCTTGCTTGCAGTTCTACTTGCAGCTGTTCCTGAAATCCATCTCTGGTAAATGCTGCTCTCCATACCTACCAGGGTGTAAATGCTGCACTTAGTAACTGCTCTCTTCGTACCCACAGGTGTGTGAAATCCATCTCTGCTGTAAATATCTGCCCATTTTTTTCTGTGAAATCTCATGCCATCTCTGCATGTGTCTTTGCTCTTGCCTCATTGTCTGGTAATAGCTAAACATGGATGTGTGAATGGGCAAATGAGGAAACTTTTATGTTATTTTTTTTTAAAGCAATAGTAAAAAGACATTGAGGAAAGGAGGACAACTTTATTTTATGTTGTGATATTAGGGAAAGTAGTACAACTTTCTTCTTATTATTATTTAATGCAGCAGCCAGACCCCATAGCCAGCACTGGGTCCTATGCAGCTTCTTAGGTTGCCTAGTGCTGGATCCATCCCTGCTAGTTAATGCCATATGTGTTGATATTATATGCTTCCATTTCTTCTCTTTTTAGGAAAAATAAGTCAAGCTCCCTAAACGTGTCCTTATGTTCCGTTTTCTACATTCCCCATGCAATATCACTTGCTGTTCTTTCTACTATGCCTATTAGTGAAACTTCTTTCTCCTGTAAGACCTCCTTTACTATACAAATTGCTCCTGTTGCAGTAATGCAAGGACCTGGGAGAAGGTCACCATCACCTTCCTATATCTGAGAGCTGTGCCTGTGGTTATACACCTAGGTTTTAGCTGAACCTTTCTGCTACTCTTTTCAAATAAAATTGAGAGTATATGCTTTTAGAAGTAATGAATACTCTTCTTTATCCTCTTCTAGGTTTGTGAGGCTGAATTGCCAAATAAGTCATTGCATCCTTGAGTTTACTTTCCCAAGCTTTAACATCAGACCTTTGAAAGGGTTGAATCAGAGCTGCCTGCTCTCTGACCAATCCTTCAGCATTTTCAGGTCTTTTGTCAGGTTTGTATTCCATTTAAAATTTAGTGTCTGCTTCTTGATTTACCCTTCTGATTCTTGATTTACCCTTCTGATTCTTGATTTACCCTTCTGCTTCTTGATTTACCCTTCTGCTTCTTGATTTACCCTTCTGATTCTTGATTTACCCTTCTGATTCTTGATTTACCCTTCTGCTTCTTGCTAGTACTTGTATTACTATTTTTTTTTTTTTTTTGCCTTTTAGTCAGGTTTGTACTATCAGATTATAGCCATCCAACAATCGTTGCATCATGTACAAAGGGAAAATTCACCTCTCCATGCTCTGACTGAGATCAGAGAAGAACACATTTGTCTTTGCAACTTCTCCATCAGGCCTTGGTAGCTAAATGAAGAGAACGCCAATTTTCCTAAACTGCCCTGTTGATTGCCAATTAAAAAAAAATGCTTCACATGGTAAAAAGCTTTATATATCTGTTATGCAAATATATTATTTCAAACCACCAGAAAAGTTCTTTCATTCTGGACCAGTGTCACATACAGTTTTGTAACAGAGGTTACCTCATTATATGCATATATTATTTTGTGGCATTCAACACAATGGCACAATTGTTTGAAACATAGCCATAGACCAACATATCTGCACTGAAACTCCTAGTGGTTATACCATGACACAACTTGCACATTTTTGTATTAAGCTTTTGCACAATATAGCATCATTGTTTGGGGAAATGTTTCGAAATCTAACATTATTTCAAAAAAATCTGACAATTTCCAGTCCCTATAACATATAAACTGTCTTTACAGGATATAGGGTTGAGGACCCCTTATAATGGGCATTGGACATATAGTACAACAAATACAATCTTGAGGATTCAGATAGAACCTAATGCTTAAGTGCTGCAGTTAAAAGGCCCCATTTCTGTGATACCATACTACCATATTCAGAGGCACATCTACTGCTATGAGGGAAGTCCTCATCATTGCCTAATTTACATCTCTGAATCAATGTCAACTACTGTGAGTGCAGATCAGCACTTATCGTGGTAGCACAGACACCCCCCATTCACTCTCTGACATACAATGCACACATTCAAACACACACACACACACACACACACACACACACACACACACACACACACACACACACACACACACACACACACACACATGCACACACACACACACACACACACACACACACACACACACACACACACACACACACACACACGCGCGCGCACACACAAACGCACACACAGGTGGTACAGTGAGTACCATTGTTGTCTCACAGCAAGTGGATATCTAGTTCAGTTCTTAGTTGAATTTCCTTCTCTGTGGAGTCTATATGTCCTGGGTTTCACCATGGTATACAAGTTTCACAATTTTCGTCCACCTCCCAAAGACATGCAGACAGCATATTGTCAAATCTAAATTGTCCATAGGTGTGTGTGTGTGTGTGTGTGTGTGTGTGTGTGTGTGTGTGTGTGTGTGTCTGTGTGTGTGTGTATGTTTGTGTTTGTATGTGTATGTGTTTTTATGTGGTGTAATGTAGAAGAAAAGCCTGGTAATCTGTTTCCATTTCATATTTGCCTAATATAATCTGCAGGTAGTGAAAGTCATTCACAGGGTTGTTATAGGAATCATCCTTGACTTACAAGTTTACATCCATGCATAAATATGCATATGTTTATCTGTTTTGGTTATATTCATCAATATTAACATCCAATAATGTTTGTTTTCTGTGTTTGTTATATTCTTATATTTCTAAACATTAATGTCACATTATGTTTCCTTTACATTTATCTGTTGTTCTTGCCAGATAATAAGAACATTAGTTTAACAAAACCATCGCATACTGTAAATTAAGCATTCAAAAGGAAAAGATTGTCACTAAAGTCATACATAGAATGTTCTTACTGCCATATAGCAAAGTAGGTTATTTTAAAGAAAACATTAGTAAAGTATGTAGCTATACTTTGCACCAATAAGGTAGCATAAAACTAGTAACAATTTATTATTATTGTTATTATTATTATTTTAATTAAAATAGGATGATAAAAAGTCTCCACTGCACAAGCAAAGACAAAGATCTACTAAACGCTTGCAATGTGACTGAATCTCTGTAGAAAATGCTTTTCACAATGTCAGACCACAAGAGATGTCTCGTACTTTACTTGCTAAATCAAGTTTCCCAGCTGGCTGTTTTGCATACATCAAAATTAAGTTTTATATACTTGTGTCTGAAGAAAAGATGGTCAGTGCATAAACAGGCGCATCAAATGGTGTGTGGTCTTTATTTAGTGAGGAAGAACAGCACTGTCAAGTGAGTGAGGCTCAAGTCTTTTCAGGAGAGCCTTAAATCATGATTCTCATTTATTTGTGCCAGAATCTGTAACAAGCATGCAACTTGGCCATCATTGTGTATGTACTTTGGTTAAATGGTTGCCCTAAGTCATTGTATTGAATTTACTGATGTTGCAGCTTTCTACATTACTGATTCATTGGAAGTAACACATTGGATCAGACAGAACGCTATTCAGTTAACAGTTTAAACAGATTCTGCTGCCTGTAAAAAAGAACAAGGATGGGTGATATTGAATAAGACATGAATGAAAAAGGCTATTTAAGTCACCTGTGGCTGTGATTCCAAGGACAGCATGCAGTGACACCAGCTGTTGCTATTACTGGCATTAGTCATCTGCTGTAAATGAGTCAACATGATTTTCACTTCTGGTAACTCTTCTGAGAACATGGGGTCCAGAACAAGTTTACTAAACATGGAAGCCTCAGTTACACATACACACAACATATGCATGTCTTATTGCTGAGCAGTGAGGTGGGGGTGGGTGGCAAGTCCTCAAACCCTGTCTTCCACATGCTAGAACTCAAAGAATTGGGATTGCTAAATCATGTCTTGATAAATCCTTTGCAATAAAAAATTAATGGGAGCTATACGCTCGCACACACACATAGACACACACACACACACACACACACACACACACATATATATATATATATATATATATATATATATATATATGCATAATATGTAATATATGCATATATATGTGTGTGTGTGTGTGTGTGTTGTAAGGGACAGTTGAATGAGGTGTAAATATATATATTTTTTCTTTAAATGTCACTCATAGTTTTGTTGGGAATTTGTTTGATCTCATCTGTTCTGGAGTGCTGTCAGCAAATTGTAAGTCAAATTCTAATAAATGCCTCATAGACATACATGTAAATTCTGTGAAAGGATACAGTGAAGCCAGTTTAAAGCCAGGAAGAAAACACCTGAGTATTTTGTTCCTGACCACTGTCTTTATCATGCTACTAAGTTAGATCTCTTCTTGACCTCAGCCAGTCATATTGGTGAGGTAAACAAAAGTGGCATGTGGACTTGATGACTTAGCTAAATGTATTTATTTATTTTATTTATTTGACATTTGTTGACTGGGAAAGTCTGATTGAGCTATTGCCCTTTTTCAGCAGAGGCCCAGGAAGAAACACAGCACAGTGCAACTAAGCAAGAAAATTGCATGATTAAAGTAAAATGCAATAAAATAATTAAGCAAATTTCCATTGCAGTACAAATATGAAAAATAAAACAGTAAAAGGAACATTTATATAATGTAATAAGTATAGAACCTGGTAATAAAAAAACTGGCAAAGACATATTTGAATTGTCCTCTGTGGACAACAGTACAAGTCAAAGCAGCTTGTCTTATACGTGACAGAAGGTGTAGAAATGTAATATAAAACAGCGATGTTGCAGCATGTTACCAGGACATATGTGAAGGAGAGTGGAGAGTAGTAAGTGACTGTTTTGTCATAAGATGGGGTTACTTTTGTAAAGATAATTACAGGAAAGGGAGGAAATAAGAAGGAGAAGGAAGGAAAGAAGAAAGTAATGGAAAAGAAAGGACTGGGTTCAGGTGGGATGGTTGCAGTGACAGGTCCAAGTTTTGTTTAGGTCATTTTTGAGAGTTTTCTTGAATTCATGGACATGAGTAATATTTCTGAGGGTCATGGGAAGTTTGTTCCATGAAAGAGCAGGAAATTAGCAGTAGAGATTTTGTCCAAAACATTTTTTTGGTTTGTGAATCTGCAAAGGGCATAGGTCAGAGGTTCTTAGGGATCGAGGGGGGTATAGAAAGAAGAGGATATGTTAGGGCAGGAGGAGGATTTGTTCAGAATAGAATAGATGATGAGATGTTGAGTAAATAAGAGTTGGTTAGGAAACTCTAGCCAGCTGAGTGTCCTGAGAGCCTGACACAGGTGAGATTTAGAAGGCAGATTAGCAGTAAATCTAGCAATTTTATGTAGGTGGTTTCAAGTTTGGAAAGTAGTGTGGACTGTAAGTTAGGTAAGATTTGTAAGCTGTAAAAGGGATTAGGGAGAAGGTATGCTTGGGCAAGAAAAATTCTGGAGTCAGGTGAGAGGAACTTTTTGTTTCTATGCAGTAGGCCGAGATTTTGGAGAGATTTCTTGATACAGTGAAGTGCATGAATGTTGAATTTAATTTGGTCGTCTATGATTACTCCAATGAGCTTAGTGTGGGTTTCAGCTATGATAGTAGTGTTGTTAAGGGAAGAGATGTTGAATGAGGATTTGAGTTGGTAGAGAGATTTTGGAAAGATGAGAAGAAGTTCAATCTTTTTGGAGTTAAGTATGAGTTGGTTGTTGGTAAGTCATGTTTCAGTGAGGTTGAAAGATTTTTTGTGGCAGTGAGATCAGGTCAGAGGGGTTGTTGGCAATGGCGATGATTGTGGAGTCATCTGCGTACTGTATGAGAGATGACTGAGGACAGGAAGTGTAAAGTTGGTTAGTAAAGATGTTAAAAAGAAGGGGACCTAGGACTGAGCCTTGCGGGACATCTATTTTGATGTGAAGAAAGCAAGAAAGAGCAGAGAGCCATTTGACAGATTGCTGTCTGAGAAGTAGCTATTAAACCAAGAGATAGTTGCTGAAGAGAGGTTGAGTTGGGAAAGTTTGGAGAGGAGGATGGGGTGAGTGACAATGTCAAGGGCTTTGGAGATATCTAAAAAAAGACATGACACTAGTTTATTATTGTCTCTGGCTATGGAGATGGAATTAGTAAAGGAAATAAGAGCTTTATTGGTGCTGTGGTGAGGGCAGAAGCCTTGCTAGGTAGGAGTGATCAGGTTTTCTTGAGTGAGATAAGCCAAGATTTGTTTATGGACACAGTGTTCAAGAATTTTAGAGAAAGTATATCAATAGGTTGATAATTTGAGAGCTCTACATAATTTCTACTTTTTTCTATGTTTCTTGTTTGGAAAAGCAGAATTGGCTTTTCAGGTATTATATGATGTAGCACATTAAAATGAAGTATGATGCAAAATGTTGTTGATTGTTGCACCCAGTAATATGGATGAGAAACAGCAACTCTACATTATAAATTCTATCTTTGTTAGGTATATGGGTTTATATAGTCTCAGAATTATGTATGCATATAAGCTGGGAGGCAAGCTTTCCAATAGTAATGGACAAAAATGATATTGATGTAGCCAAGATTAAAAGGCCTATCTGAGTAATATAGTAAAAATGCATGCTTTCTGATTCTTACAGCTCTCATTACTAAAATGAAAATATTTCACATTTCCCACTTGCTTCTTTTCCAGTCAGTTGAACCCTTTTACTTATGTACAGTATATATATATATATATATATATATATATATATATATATATATATATATATATATATATATATATATATATATATATATATATATATATATATCCCATCAATACACTCTTTCCTACATGTGGCTTCCCAGCCATAACCTCCATGCACTCATCTCTTCTATACTGTACTCATTTATGTGAATCAATTGCTAGCCTGTATCATGCAAATCTGTCCAAACTCCTTTGAGTGACTGTCACCTGGGCATGTGCATGTAACACACTTGTTTGAATTAAACAAAAACTTGAAGGGATGACACTAAAAAAAGAAAACTGCTAAAAATAGCAGCTGCCATTGCAATTCATTTTTTTCAGACAGTAATTAAAATTAAAATGCCTCCTGTTAAATTCATACAAATTTGATCTGCCACCTTGAATTTTTTTTTAATTAGTACAATTTGTGGAATGTCTATAAAATACATTATTCTTTTATTTCAAACACCTGTATTGAATTATCACTTGTGACATACACAAATTTACATTCATATAAAAGTAATCAAACTATATTAAGATAACAAACATTATACCTCACATATATTGCTATATATCATATAACCTAAGCAACATTACATAAATTATTCAATTCCTGCCTTATTTTTAGACAAGAAACATCTTTAGTTAACCATCACTTACTACACAGGCAATCACACATTTACATAAATGAAAAATAAACCACACCAACACAGTTCTAGTTGCAAGCATTTTACATCACAAACCATACTGGCACACTCCTATTTGCAAACATTATACATCACTTATAATCTACCCACTCTTTCTCACGCAAACATTACATAGCTCATTTAAGTCCTGCTGCATTTTTTAAACCTTATAAAAGACATTACTCTTGTCTTTATTTCCAATAGCCAGATGTTCATCTATATGGTTCCTGAACCTCCTTATGAATTTACCTACATAAAAACTCAGACTGCTAAAAAATAAAGCTATATATAGCTATCCATCCACTCACAACCCCTTGTTCCCAATTTTGCACAAGGGGTTGGGGTATTACTTCAACAAAGACAATCATCTGGAGGCAATGTTTACAATGCCCGGTGGCTAGTCCTGCCACAGTAGTTCTTCCACACCACACTCACATGCACACTCACACCTATGGCCAATATATAGATATATATAGATAGATAGATACTATGTCAAGCATATTACAGTCATACCTGCCCTTAATAGTGATTTTTTAAATCTAATTTATTAAAAATAAGGTAATATAAATGATAATATACCTGCATTGTTTACATGAGTAGCAAGGAAAGGTGTCTTCCTTTTTACCAACATCATGTCCGTTGTATGGGTAACTCACTTCCATATTTTTTCAAGTAATAATTTAATATTAAACTTTTCTTTTTTTATGCACTAAAATTTTAATAATTCAGTATTGCTGTAAACTTTTTCCCAATTACAATGCATCCCAATAAATAACATCTTTAAATTTGCTGCTGCCTACTGAAAAATGGAGTGGAAATAGTTTCATTTTTTTGTTTGGTGGCAACCCATTTAACAAAATTTGTTGAAAATAAAAATGTCCTTTGGAACTGACCTCTTTGCAAATCTTGTAAACTTAATGGAGGGATTTTCCCCTATCCTTAAAAAAGTTATTTTTAAAATAAACATTTTTCTTCAAAATCTTCATCCCTAGAAATTATTCTAAAAGCTGTAATAAACTGGCCACTAAAAATGTTCAATGCCATATTTTGGGTGTTGGCTTTTGAAGTGAACATAGTTATTTGTGAAAGCCATCTTCTGATAGAATTTACTATAGAAAATGTATTATCAGTGTCATTATTTAAATTCATATCTAGAAAACCAACTTTATTTCCTAAAGAAATGATTGAAAACTTTAGAAAACTAGTACTGTTGATGACATCCTCCATTAGTTGATAAAATAGTTCTGCAGGTCCTGAACAAATGAAAATAAGTCGGCAATAAATCTTTTGTAAAAAGAAACATTTTTAAACAATGGATGAAAAAAACAGGTGCTGGATCTTCCATTCGGCTATCACTTAATTAGCAATTTCAGGAGCTGACCAGGTACTCGTTACCAATCCTTTGATCTGATGGAAAAAATTTACATCAAACGCAAACAAAAACTTATTAGTTAATATTATTTAAGATAGCAAGCAGATGGTATTAATCAATTTATTTGATTATTTAGAGAACTGGCCAAAGTAGTCTCTGACAAATTCTATACCTTCAGACAGTGGGATGCAACTGTAAAGTGATTCAACAGCAACAAAACACATGCTAGTTTTCATCTCTAAAAAATAGTAGTCCTTCAATAAACCCCAGTAAGTGCCAAGAGACTTGAATGTAGGGCATACTTTCTTGGAGCAAGGGGTTCACAAAAGAGTCAAGTTCAATTGAAATGCTTTCAATTTTACATCCCTTAGCTGCCACAATGGGCCTAAATGGAGGATCAAGCTCACTTTTGTTTATTTTTGGAAGTCTGAATAAGTACCCAAGTCTTGTAAATTTGAATAATTAAAAAGTCTTAAAAAGCCATATGAATATCACCTTGATGCAACAAATCTAGTAAAATATTGTCAGTCTTTTGATAGCATTCCTTAACGAAGGGCTGATCATCTCCATTACTCAGCAAACCACTCATTTAATGATTTGATTTTGATGTAATAACCAACCCATTACCTTTATTAGATTTTATCAAATGATAATCTCTCATATCTATTAATTCATTTAAGACCTTTACTTGGCAGAAGACAAATTAAAAAAAAAACTTCTGCTTTGGTTATTTGGAAAAAGTTGCTCTCAAATTTTGCAAAATTCTCAAAAAATATTCACAGTTGAATTGAGTCCCAGATTGAAAGTGCCTGGGTTCTTAAAGATTTATGAATTGGAATGTTCAGCATTTTGAATGTCTTAGAAAACATGTTGTAAATTCAGTTTTCAAACACATAATCTGAGGTTAGTTAACACACTTATCATCCCGGCTCTATTACTAGGAATAAAATAAAACCTTTTAGACAGGACTTCATAATGAATAAAACTGAAATCAAATGACATTAAACTAAAAATGGGTGACCTCAGTCAAAATAATGTATACCGCTGCCACTTCCATGTCCAGTCTCCCAATAGCTTTGTGGACAAAATGTACTGTTGTTGTTGCATTGAGATTTGATCCTCAAATTGTATCAATTTGTTGGATACAAAATGCCATCCTCGTGTGTTTCTTTTGGTATTCTGGAAGGTGTTTGTTTGATGTTTGGTGCATGGTTCTATCTTCCAAACTCCACTGATGCTGTAAAAAAGATTTTGTTTGCCACAGACTCAGTGCTGTTGGGCTGTTCATTTGACAACAAGGAAAGATGTTTGAATTTGCCCAAAAGTGGATAAGTTTTATTATTTCCTATAAACTTCACAGTGTCTTCTTAAGTTTTAATTTTTTCTAGACACAATGCTGTCCTCAAGGTTTTCAACATTTGGGAAAACTTTTACATATTCTTTTTGACTTATAAAGTCCATATGTTTATTGATCTTACAGTTTAATTTTTTAAATTTGCATAAGAGAGACATGTTATCAAATAGTTCAGTTAGTTCCTTACAAATACAATAATTCTCACTAATGTCATTAGGGTATTTACAAACTCATAATTTATTATTTTATTATTTATTTTACATTTCTTTACCAGGAAAGTCTGACTGAACACGTCCTTTTTCAGTGGAGCTCCACATTAAACATACAGAAATAGCAAAATACAGAGTATACAAAGTAAAATAAGTAAACTACTAACTTGCTAACTTAGTTATTATGCTTTGAGTTTAGACAATTGGTAGGTAATCGCAAAAATCTTATAAACCCATAGGAACTTGTGTTTTAATATATTGTTCAAGGTACAAGTTTTCTAATAGTAAAGATTTGTGTATAGTGAGCTTCATTTCATAAGATTTTAACAATTCATGAAACCCAATCACCATTCCATTAATCATCCCTTTATGTGATACTGAAGTACAACTCATTATATCTTTAAACTCTGATAATTTAAATGGGTTTATAGGTTTAAGAGATGGATTTCAAGAAGTCATCAGAAACTGAGTTACAGTTGTTAATCCGCAACAAATATAGTGTCATCCATAGAGCAGAATCCTTGGACTATACTTCTGGGTTGTTATTGCTGAAGACTACTTCAGTCAACATATTTAAAATGCATTATGTTTTCTCCATAAACCCATTAATGCTTTCAATAAACAATTCAAGGTGTCAGGAACAATGTGTTAAGTAGGAACAAATGTAAATATTCCCATGGAATTCACTCCTGAGGAACCAAGAGAGACATTGTCTTCTATGATATATGCATCCCAATAAAAGCACAATAAGGCAAAAACTCAAAGGGATGTAATATCATTAGCTGAATAATTGACACTAAAAAAAAAATCAACTGAAACACTATAGGCAGCATTTAATGAAGTTAAGCTCTTTCATTTCACAATTAAATAGGAACTTATTTGAGAACAACACATTTCAAGATATATAAACAACTTAAATAAGCTTCAAGTCACATGATTGAAATCAGCTGACAGCTAAACGGGGTCTTTTGATGACAAACACCTACTCTCAACATTATATGTTCAAAAAAGCATATTAAAAAATGTATACAGCTAAAATCGATTTAATTATACATTCAAAATCAATTTAAAATGGTTCACTAACAACGATTTAAAAAGTTTTTAAATAATATAAACACATATAAACACACTTGTTTAAATTTACATTGAGATGTTCCATATCTGGTTCACACTAAGTATTCTCATAGGCTTTCAGCACTGCTTTTAACAGCATTAAAGACAGAAAAATGCCCCCGCAGTTGATTATTGTGTTTAAGCATGGTGTTGCATAACTCAGAATTTTTATTTTTTCCTGAAGTCTGGGCAGTTTTTCTTTGTTGCTGTGAAACAATGGAAAGCAAAAAATGAGACATTAAAAAGAAAATGTTGGCAAATTAGAGATATTCCCACTAACAACCAAACTGCTGCTTGAGGTAAGGGGTGGACACTGCAGATACATATACAGACTGTACTTATGAGTCACATCTGCATGTTAAGTTTCATATTAAAAAGATCTTTCAGGTACTTAGTGGTGATGCTTTGTAAAGTTTGTACCTATAATATTTTTGAGTGTTTACCTAATTGTGATAAGTTCAGATAATATGTACTAATGATTGAATTTGGCACAGAACATGATAATGGGTATTTAATATTAAATATGGAGGCATAAAGCTTCAAACAGAGAGCCTAAATGTGTTTTCTAGTAAAACTTTTTTCAAACCATCTAATGGTTTATAACAATACAACTGAATGATCGACTTGTACTGAAACAGAAACAATAATAAATATGAATCACATAATAAATACCACACTGCTGTGTATTTTGCCTCATACTTTTCTTTCTACCATTGCTACATTGTACATTGGTGTCAGAGTGTACAAATACTTTTCAAATGTAGGTAGCAGTTTGTTCAAGATCTCTGTATACTGCATTTTGCTACATACCTGGAATGTGGCTGAAGGGTGTCTACTTGGATTAGTTTACTTACAGGGTTAAGAAGCATAAATAAATTTACTGACAACAAATTATAGCATCAGCTTTTCCCCCAGGTATATTACTCCTTGGAGCTGCTACATTTTGTTTCCAATTTTGAAAACGATGCATGACTCAGTATATCAAACATGCTACTCAGTTTCTTCAGTTTTGCATGCCAGTCATGGCCTATTTTTAAAATGTGCAGTTTGAGGCAATTTCAAAGCTAAAATGGTGTTTGATATCATGCCCAGCTGATGCCAGAATGTTAGATAATACATGAGGGTTAGAAGTCAAGTGCTTTATCAAAGAATGTATATCGTTTTTGGTCATTGAATAACTTAGGTTGAAGTTCACGTTAGCTAAATGATGGTTGCCTTTTTAAAAAGCTTATTTTAATTCTGTCTAATCTAATCTAATCTAATCATTATGGCTATATGTATAATGCTCATTTGTTTTACATAAATGAACAAATGGATAGGCTCCTGCTCAGCGAAGTTAGCAAGTTCCACACTGCAGAAAGCTTTAGAATGTGTCTCTCTGCAGATTGAGCAAGGACACCTGTGCATTGCAAAGCTACACCTATACATAATCTCCTCCATTATGAATGTATCAGATGGCTGACACTCTGGAGAATTACATTTTACTTCTGCTGGGATATTTCTGTTTGAAGATGGACATGTGTTTTATATATGCCAGAGTCAATTACTTACTGGAAGCAGCATTCACAGCTGAGCTGAAACTGCTGCAAATGTAAGGATATGACAGTGGAGAATTTTTGTTTGGAAGTCTGGTTCTCTTACAAAGAAGAGCAACCAACATAATAGTAAAAAGAAACTTGCTTCATTGTTATTTCAGCTTTGAGAAGAATGAGAGAAAGTTACCATCTGCTGCTCATATCACAAGTGTGCTGTTTCACTCAGTGTCTCACTTCACATTGTAGTGAAGTTGAGCAGTTTGATCTGAATTCTGCATTGCTTAGTCCAATCTCACATGCCCCTCCTCCCGCCTGAGGCAGGTGACATAACTGTCACTGATCTTTCTTTTGTGAGGTGCAGCAACCTTGGAATGAGAATAATAAAATAATTCTTGTGGATAGACGGGAATTTCCCTTTCCAAAAAAAGTATTTCACTTTGCTATATTACGTGTATGTTAGCAAGCTCAAGGACATGTGCTCTGAGCAGTTATGTACTTGAGCCATCAGTTACAAGATTTCATTGCCAGACAATTGGCTTCCACTATGAAGGACTGCCATGTGATCAATCTGAAATCATAATTTGTTGGGCAACCCTGTGTGCATTCCTGCACCACCCCCAAACCTGTATATATAGCAACTTCATGGGTACAGAACAAGGAATAAAGTAACTATATTAAGAGAGAATTGTCAACACATAGATTGACTGACTAGACTCATTCCAAGTGTGTTTTTACCAGATATTTCCCCTTAAAATTTTCATGTTCTGATTAGTTTGTGACTTGACATCATGCTGTGATCAGAAAGTGAAATCTTAGAAGAAGAAATACTCTGTTAAAAATGGTAGCAGTGCAAATGGCAGGTTGCACCATCTTAGTGCATGTATGACTGAGGGGGGTCTGAATGGCAAGTTGTACCATCTTATTGCATGTGTGAGTGAGGGGGGTGTAAGTGATATAGCTAAAATACATAAGTATGTGGGGAGGCACTGCATTTTATAAACATGAAAGTTGAACTGTGACATAAATAAAATCAGAAAACCTGAGGGGCATGTAAAAAATCCATGACCCTGCTCTTTCTTATATCAGGACAATGGGTCATAACCCAACATATCATCCTAAACCCCTTTTTCAACATTATACATTTTGTCATGTCACGTATGTAGGGTACTTTCAGTGATGGGCAGCCCGGATAAAATTGTATTAAAGTTTTCTGTCATTAGTTGCCTGGAGGAGATTGTATTCTGTTTTGAGTGTAGAGAGAAGCTACTCGGTGCAGTCATATGCATTTTGCCAGTATAAATTTGTCTGCAAATGACCTGTTTCCTTAGATGTTTTAAACATCCAGCAGAAAACTGCATGTGAAATGAGTATATTGACAACTAATTTATGGTTTAAAAGATTAGAAGTTATCCTTTTAAAATGTATATAGTACAATGTCCTTATAAAATCTGAAGCCGTGCATGTCAGCACTTTAGCCCTATTTTTATTTCACATTTTTCATTTGTGAGGTTTGATCTAATGACTTGTGTTTCACTGGCCATTTCAGGAGTTAGCTTTAGAGCAACAGCTTCATGCTGCTTCTATACATTTGTAGAACAGACTATCTTATGTGAAGAAATTTGAACAGATGTTTTTTTTTTTTTTTTTGCTAGCAGGGCATCCATTATTCTATAAGTAAGTCTAACTGGAATTCTGTGTGTAATAAGAAATAGATGCAAGGTTTGACAGTGGAAACACTGCTGCTATTTCAAAGGATTTTTTTTTATTGTCTCAGTGTTGCAGTGGAAAAAGTATACATCAGTGTGAAAATCAAAGAAATGACTATTTGTGATATCTCCTGACACATTCTGTGAGCCTGCAGAAATCATTCAAATAATAGGTCCAGAATCAATTTCACTCTTTCAATCAATGTGTATTGTTTTGTTTTGTTTTGTTTTTCACAGATGCCCTAGCAGTCCTATCACAGTGCAAACAATAGATAATAACTCAGGTATGTCACTGTCCTTATTGAAAAATAACTGAAAGCAAAGCACACATTTAACATAGGGGATTATGTTTGGGTCTCCAATCATAATTAGCTTATTATGTTTTCCAGACATAAATGTCAAGAAATTCACAGCAAAGCTTGAGAGGTGAACTTTGGAATCCATCTTTGAGAACGCATAATAAAAGGTCATGGTACCAAAGGGTATACTGGGATTCTTGGGCATCACTATTCATCAGGACATTTTATACTTTAGCCCAAAATCCATTAGTCATCTTTTCCTGTTGTGGTCCTATGGTCTATGGCTTCATCTGAGGGGTGGGCATGCAATGGGGGCATGTAGCATATCACTCCATCTGTATAGCACCACTCTATCCCCTCCTTGGACTACACCTCCTAGCATGATGTCCCCTGTCTCCACCAGGGATCACCACAGGAAATGCCTATGTAACTGCTCCCCCATCAGGATGCATATACTCACCCACCCACCCCACCACTCCATCAGTCATGTGAACCACTAGTCAAACCCAGTTGTCCTAGGTTATAGTTAGGGCTTTATCCCTCTAAACTACTGGAGAGGTGTGTGTGTGTGTGTGTGTGTGTGTGTGTGTGTGTGTGTGTGTGTGTGTGTGTGTGTGTGTGTGTGTGTGTGTGTGTGTAATACATGGTGATCTGGTGTATGAAGTATAAAATATTATAAGATGAGGGTTAAGGAGGGAGCTTCAGGAAAGCAGGTAAGGCGTGCCTCAGGGCTCCAAGCAGGGGGGAAGCTTTTAGATAAGCAGATGTTATTTATAGTTGGTGCTTACTTAGTTTTAGTGTCCATGCGTTCGGTAAGAAGAATCCCAGTCTGCAACCCTCCCACCTAGAAAAAAAAAAAACAAAATTATTCAGACTGCCTTTATCGGCAGTCCTAATGCAAAGAAAAAAGGTACCCAGTGACCTGTGCTGTAGAATACAAACTGCTTCTTTGCACTCATGCCAATGAGGATGAGATGAGAGCTCTCTCAAGCTCAGCTCTGCTCTGAATGGTGGGGCATGTGCGTCGAGCGGTGGGATGTTTCAAGATTGGCAGACCGGGACGGGCTGGGGCTTGTTCTTTTTTGGCTGGATATGTGGTTTAGGAGGAACTCTCATGCTCTGCAGTGATATCCCTCTTGCATTTGGTTAAACAAATGTAAGACTGTTAAGCATGGCACAGTACAGTTAAGTTGAAACTAAAGTGATGAAACGAGAGACTGAGAGAAAGCTTAGAGTGCACATTACCAGAGTGCCAGGTCCAGTAGTTAGGTGTTAAGAAAAAAATGTTAATAATACTTCTGTTTTGTTGTTTGATGAATCTCTTTGTCTTTTTGATTTGATGATTTGACAAAAAAAAAAACAAAGCAGTCTGTTTAAGTGAAGTAGCTGATGAAGGAAAGATTCACCAATGTTTTGTAATCTAATCTGTCATATGCACCTTACAAACACACTGAAATATAATTCAATGAAATGGAACAGCTATTCAAAAAGAGAACTGTAAACAAGAAGCATAAGTAATTTACTGAGCTTCCGCAGCTTTTTTTCAGACCACAATGCTTGCTCATACTGGTGTGTGGTAACCACACTCACACTCAAGCAAGCAGAGCACCAGAGTTTGTAGCTGCAAGTTAAATAATAGTCTCACTGCCATAGTAATTGGTCCCGCTTCTGGTGAATTTCTACTTTGTACCATTCAATATGTAGTTATGTATTATTTTTCATCATTTGTTACGAAGCAGGTTCTCTTACTCAGTAGTAAAAAGATATTTCATGTATCTTACAGACCAGGCCCCCAGTATTCCATGTATCTATTTTCTGTAGTATTTCCCACTGCACTTAGTAGGCTTTGTTAATTGCCTGGATTTCTGCTGAGCATTGCTTTAAATAGTTTACATTGATTTATATGAATGGAATGCCTCATGAATGGTTTTTAACCATCATTTTGAAGTATGTTTTTCTCTTGATCTGATAATTCGTTTATTTGATATATGTTAGTAGCTGATTGAAAATTACATTTGAATTTGTTAGTTTTAGATTATAGTTATGTTTCTGTTTAACTTAAGTTCAATTAGTCACAGTCAGGTTTGGTTTGTCATTACCGATGGGATAGTTATAGACATATATTGTTTATTTTAATAAGTATGCATTACATTTTTACGAGGTTGATTGTGGTGGGTGACATTATATCTGCTAGGATTATTTGTTTGGATTTTGTGTGTGTGCATCATGAATTTTTTTTACATTGCAACAGATGGGAAATGTGGATATATTTCACCTTCGTTTTACATTTTAACTATATTAAAAACTAAATTTTGATCAGAGTTCTGTAGGCTGTTTTAGATGCTACAGTGTTTTGGGTCTTGTCACTGTTTTTGTTTTGTGTTTGCATTGTGTAAAGCTTCATTGTTTGCATTAGAGTAAGCAAGAAATATGGTTGGTCTATGTTCAGGTTATTTTTTTATTTACTGTTTAAGTTAAACTAAAACTGGGATTCATGAAGAGCCCCATCATGAACACTAAGGCCAAAAAAGTCTGTTTTTCTGATCATGGAAAATGTGGTCAAAGACAAGTTAGCCACAATGTGGAAAGACTTCATTAACAGCTAATTTGAATATTTCTGAATCGCATGTCATTACCACTAGTGCTTATCAACACCTTCCTGGGGTAATTATGGGTGACAGCCATGCGTCATTTTGACACAGGAATGCCCATCAGTGTTTTCCCTCATGTATACACACATTCATAACACACACACACACACACACACACACACACACACACACACACACACACACACACACAAGCACACATCTCTTTCCCGTTACCTGTCACCTTAGTTTATAGTTTACAGATTGCTCCTGCTGTAGCCTTTTATTTTTTCCCTGCACTTTGCAAATCAAGGATGATTACAATCAGTTTTTAATGCCAGTCTATAGAGTTTCACTTTTGTTAGTGTTCAGAAAATGCAGTATAATGCTACACTGCAGCTCTATTCCCTTTTTCAAGTTAGTCAGAATAATATTTAAAATTTCTCACTGGTGTCATCTTGTGCTCCTCCTGGTTTTGTGCAGACAATTTCGGCATAGCTGTTTATAGAGTCATGTACACAGATACATCCCCACCCCACTTGGCCTACCCTGATTTTACAGAATGCTCCAGATTTTGCTTTTTTTACTACCCCATCCCTTTTAATTCATGGACCATTAAAACGGGTCAATAATGCCAGACCTTAGAGTTTTATACTTCTTATCTCTCCTGATGCAAAAGCTAGAGCTTATTGAAGTTCTCAGTTGGTGGTGCAGAGGATTAAGGCTCTGCCTCAATTAAGGCACTACTCCCTTGACCAAGGGTAGAAGGCTCAAATCTTTTCCCCGTTGTAGTCCGACACACAGCCACACACATAGACACATACAGACAGACAGACACATATACACACAGACACACACACACATGCATACACACACACACACACACACACACACACACACACACACACACACACACACACACACACACACACACACACACACACACACACACACACACACACACACACACACACACAAATGCACTCTCACACACTAACCTGAGAGCAATCTCCTCTCTACATGTACTCACACATGCCGCCACACACATACACACATGCAGCCCCCCACTACCTGTCTGCTAAACTCCCTGTCACTTACCTGTCACTTGATCTCATCCACTGAGAGTGATGAGTGAATGGAAATGTTTGGCAGAGTTAATTAACTTGGTTGTCCTTTCTGACATACACAAACATTTCCAGGGAACAGCAGATGTCTAATTAGTACAGTGCACTCTCTACAATGTCTCTACAATGTCTCATTAGAATGCAGTTCAACCAAGTAGATGGCTTATTGCAGTGATGCAGATAGGGCTGCTACCTTTCATTGTGGCAAATACCAGACTAAGGCCACACCCCCAGCACCTTCAATACCCTGCCCATCTCTTCCCCTCTCCCTGCCCACTTTCCGCCTATTTCAAGATGTTATAATCTCGTCATATAAGGAGGAACGCCTTCTTTATCCCATTTCAGATGCTTTTTATTTCTGCCAATTTACTATCCTTTTCTGAAAAAACATAATCAATCCTCAAATTTAACAAACTCAGTTTGTTTTGTTTTATAAACAGAATTCTGGAGTCTGTTCAATGTTTTCCAGACTACCAGACCATCAGTTTGATTTCTGGATAGTATGGAAACAATGATAGGTGACAACGCTACCTGAAGACTATTTGTGATAACTGTGGTGGATCTGTCTCTGAATCAAAAAGGCCACAGTCAGTGGCAGCAACTGGTGTTAGGACTAACAGCTGTTGACCATCCTTTCTGAATCTGGCCCTAAGTGTGCATTTGGGTTTAATGTGATTGCATATAATTGACTTGGTTGCTTTTGGGGGAGGGGGATGCAGTATGTATGTATGCTTTTGGTTTAATTTTAGTGAGCACAATAAAATGGAGGGTTTAGAAGGAATTTCAGTAGTTTTAATGATATCTTCATCATATATTTCAACTTGTGATGACATTGTTATATTCCAACACAAGGTTTAGAAGGAATTTCACTAGTTTTAATGATATCTTCATCATATATATCAACTTTTGATGACATCCTTATATTCAAGTCGCATCAATGCAAGTTTATCTACAATCCTGAACAACTCATCAAAGGTTTATCTATACCCTTGGCACATCATCTTAACTACTAAAATTCCCCTAAGCCTAACATATTTAAAGTACTTACTAAAAGCTAAAATCAAAGATTGCATGGTGCACAAAAAGAACACAGGTGAACACCCTCCCCCTCAAAAAATTCCTTTCTCCCAAATCTATATTTAGAGTAAAAGAAAAAAAGTGAAACTCAGAAGCAAGTTTCAATTCACATCATATTAGTTAAAACAATAATTTACCACAATGGATGCACAAACTATCCCCCAACCAAAACAGTACACAGCCTACCTAATTCTACCCAGCAAATCCAGTAGAAAGATCACTTATTATTTCTGAAATAAAAAATACAGTAAGCTTTAAAAAATATTCATGAAATAAAACAGTGACCAGAAATAACTCATGCAAAATGTCCCCTCCTCTATGTACTGAAAATTAACTATCTAAAAACACTTAGCTTAAAACTAGCTATGGTAAACTTTACTAAATAACTGAAATGCATAAAAATATGAACACTGCCTTTGGAAAAAAACAATTAGCTAGGGAATAGACTAAAAAGCTACCCGTGAAATGTTCAGTCATAAAGATATGCACAAACCAGGTAAGGGTCTATATTATGTGATCGAAGAATCTCTTCTTCAAACACATAATAAATGACACATATACAGTGAAAGCTGTAAACTGTGAATAGCCATGTCCTCACATTTTTATCCTCTGGAAAAAATTCAGTTGGCCATTATCGGAAATTGCACTTTTCATCAATGTAGAGCAATCTCGGAGTTTGTATATTTAGTTAGGGGGGTGTGGGGGGCACAGCCCCCCACATCGGGGAGTGGGAGGGTGAAGTTCCCTACTTAATTAGTGTTTTAAAGTTTGTGTTTTATTTTATGGTCACTTGAATTTTTTCACCGAGGAAAAAATTTGAGTATGTGGCAATTGTGGTTTACCATGTTTGCTGTATATGTGTCGATTATTATGTGTTCAAAGAAGAGATTCTTCAATCACATAATATAGGCCCACCAGGTAATGCTGTATTCAGTACAGACTTAGAAAACTAATACAGCCCTTTGAAGTAATTGTGCAACAGTAATATAAAAAGTACACAAAAAGTAGATGAATGGGATATATGGAGGTCTCATTTATGTATTACTTTTAATATTCAGTTTTATTTTATTTATTTATTTTATTTTACATTTGTTAACCTGGTAGTGTTCGACTGGGCAAGTAGCACATTTTCAGTGAAGACCTGTGGAGAAAAGCTTCATAATAATAGTACGAAAAATAATTAGAAAGATTTTACAAAGAATTACAAAGAATATACAAAAAGTTTAACAGTTGCCTACAATTGCAATTTACAAAAAGAGAATGTAAACAAAAAACTTTCCATTTCCTAAGCTTTACTACAGACAGTAATATGAAATGTATTAGATACATAACTAAAATAAACCATTGTGGTATTTTCATTTAGTAGAAGTAAGACTAGGAGAAGGTAACAGAAAAGAACATTTGACTGATGCCATGAGAAACTAGCCCAGAGTATTACAGGAGCATAGGCATTGTTGAGTAAGGTATTCCTTTAGGAGTTGTATAAAGCTATAAATAACTGTTTTGTAGGATATTCTAGGTTATTAAGTTCTACTGTTTGTCTACTTTATAAAAGAAGAAAGAGTCACCAAAGTAATTATGGGACTTAGTTACCTTAAGTATATGTTTATCAGATGATCTAAGGGTCCTGGGTTTGGTATTTAGTTGCTCTTTGTTGGAGCGTGTAGGGTAGGTTTCAGGTTTGTGGTTAATGGAGTGGGCAGGGATGAGCTGACTGAGCGATAACAGACTACGGAATTCAAGCCAGTGTCGTTTTTGAAGAGCAAGGCAATGATGGATCCTGTTGGGTGTATTAGCAGTACATTTTACTATTTTATTATTAGCAGGAATCAAGTAGATGTAAATCAGACATGCGCAGGTTAGTGAAAATGTGAGAACAGTAGAGGAGAGTAGCTAGGAGGTGGGATCTGGCTGTGGCGAGTCTGGTGTTTTGAGTGAGGTAAGGTTTGGCCTTATATAGTGCACCAAGTTTGATGTGAACTTTAATTGTGAGTGATATGTGTTTATCGAATGTTAGGTTGTTGTCTGTTATGACAAGAAGTAGTTTTGTTTGGTTAACTGGTTCTATTATAGTGCCATTAGTGGAACAGATGGAGAGAGGAGGTGGGTTTGCTTTGGATTTCCTGTTGGAGAAGATCATTAATTTTGTTTTGTTTGGATTTAGGATGAATTCATGTTTATTTAGGTTTCAAGATCTAGAAATGATTTTTGCAGTTTATCCTGGAGTTCTTGGGGTGTGGGAGCACAAGAAATAACAGTAGCATTGTTGGCATATTGAATGATTGAAGCAGATTTAGTGGCAGTGTTTAGACTATTTGAGAATATAATAAAAAGGAGACCACCAAGGATGGAACCTTGAGGACCCCCAACGGAGACTGGGAGAAGTGCGGAGAGCTTATTATC
>NC_056745.1:945451995-945471995 GCF_019279795.1 Protopterus annectens | reverse complement strand
TTAGGAATGAGGCACAAGTGCATGTCATAAATAAAAAAACAGTTTAGGCAGTGAGGCAGCAGTGCATGTCATAAAGAAAAAACAGTTTAGGAAGTGTGACACCAGTGCATATCATACATAAAAAAAACAGTTTAGGAAGTGAGGTACCAGTGCATGTCATAAATAAAAAACAGTTTAGGAAGTTAGGCACCAGTGCATGCCATACACAAACAAAAAAAACAGTTCAGGAAGAAAGGCACCAGTGCATGCCAAAAAAAAAAAAAAACAGTTTAGGAAGAAAGGCATCAGTGCATGTCATAAATAAAAACAGTTTAGGAAGTGAGGCACCAGTGCATGCCATAAAAAAAGAACAGTTTAGGAAGAAAGGCACGAGTGCATGTCAGAAATAAAAAAAAGTTTCAGAAGTGAGACAGCAGTGTATGTAAACAGTTTAGGAAGCGAGGCACCAGTGTATGCCATAAACAAACAAAAAAAACAGCTTAGGAAGAAAGGCACGAGTGCATGTCATAAATAAACTCACATTTTAGGATTGAGGCACACGTGCATGTCGTAAATAGAAAACAGTTTAGGAAGCGAGCCAAAAGAGCATGTCATAAATAAAAAACATTTTAGGAAGTGAGGCTCCAGTGCATGTCATAAATAAAAAACAGTTTAGGAAGTGAGGCACCAGTGCATGCAATAAAAAAAGAACAGCTTAGGAAGAAAGGCACCAGTGTATGTCAGAAATAAAAAAAGTTTCAGAAGTGAGGCACCAGTGTATGTAAACAGTTTAGGAAGTGAGGCACCAGTGCAAGTCATAAATAAAAACATTTTAGGAAGTGAGGCACCAGTGCATGTCATAAATAAACATAATAGGAAGTGAGGCACCAGTGCATGTAATAAACAAATAACAACAAAAAAAAACAGTTTAGGATGTGAGACACCAGTTCATGTTATTAATAAAAAAGCATTTTAGGAAGTGAGGCACCAGTGCATGTCATAAATAATAAAAAACAGTTTAGAAAGTGAGGCACCAGTGCATGTCATAAATAAAAAAAACTGTATAAGAAGTGAGGCATCAGTGCATGTCATAAATAAAAAAGTACAGTTTATGAGGTGAGGTACCAGTGCATGTCATAAATAAAAAAATCAGTTTAGGAAGTGAGGCATCAGCGCATGTCATAAATAAAAAACATTTTAGGAAGTGAGGCACCAGTGCATGTCATAAATAAAAAAACAGTTTAGGAATGAGACACCAGTGCATATCATAAATAAAAAAAAAACAGTTTAGGAAGTGAGGTACCAGTGCATGTCATAAATAAAACACAGTTTAGGAAGTTAGGCACCAGTGCATGCCATAAACAAACAAAAAAACAGTTCAGGAAGAAAGGCACCAGTGCATGCCAAAAACAAACAAAAAAAAACAGTTTAGGAAGAAAGGCATCAGTGCATGTCATAAATAAAAACAGTTTAGGAAGTGAGGCACCAGTGCATGCCATAAAAAAAGAACAGTTTAGGAAGAAAGGCACGAGTGCATGTCAGAAATAAAAAAAGTTTCAGAAGTGAGGCACCGGTGTATGTAAACAGTTTAGGAAGCGAAGCACCAGTGCATGCCATAAACAAACAAACAAAAAAAACAGCTTAGGAAGAAAGGCACACATGCATGTCATAAATAAACTCACAGTTTAGGACTGAGGCACACGTGCATGTCGTAAATAAAAAACAGTTTAGGAAGCGAGCCAAAAGAGCATGTCATAAATAAAAACAGTTTAGGAAGTGAGGCTCCAGTGCATGTCATAAATAAAAAACAGTTTAGGAAGTGAGGCACCAGTGCATGCAATAAAAAAAGAACAGCTTAGGAAGAAAGGCACCAGTGTATGTCAGAAATAAAAAAGTTTCAGAAGTGAGGCACCAGTGTATGTAAACAGTTTAGGAAGTGAGGCACTAGTGCATGTCATAAATAAAAAACATTTTAGGAAGTGAGGCACCAGTGCATGTCATAAATAAACATAATATGAAGTGAGGCACCAGTGCATGTAATAAATAACAACAAAAAACAGTTTAGGATGTGAGACACCAGTTCATGTTATTAATAAAAAAGCATTTTAGGAAGTGAGGCACCAGTGCATGTCATAAATAAATAAAAAAACAGTTTAGGAAGTTAGGAAGTGAGGCATCAGTATATGTCATAAATAAAAAAAAACAGTTTAGTAAGTGAGGCACCAGTGCATGTCATAAATAAAAAAGACAGTTTAGGAAGTGAAGCAATAGTCCATCTCATAAATAAAAACACAGTTTAGGAAGTGAGGCACCAGTTCATGTCATAAATTGAAAAACAGTTTAGGAAGTGTGGCAACAGTGCATGTCATAAATAATAAAAAACAGTTTAGAAAGTGAGGCACCAGTGCATGTCATAAATAAAAAAAACTGTATAAGAAGTGAGGCATCAGTGCATGTCATAAATAAAAAAGTACAGTTTATGAGGTGAGGTACCAGTGCATGTCATAAATAAAAAAATCAGTTTAGGAAGTGAGGCATCAGCGCATGTCATAAATAAAAAAAAGGGTTAAAAAGTGAGGCACCAGTGCATGTCATAAATAAATAAAAAACAGTACAGTTTATGAAGTGAGGTACCAGTGCATGTCATAAATAAAAAAAACAGTTAAGGAAGGGGGCATCAGTGCATGTCATAAATAAAAAAAGTTTAAGGAGTGAGGCAGCCGTGCATGTCATAAATAAAAAACAGTTTCTGAAGTGAGGCACCAGTGCATGTCATAAATAAAAAAAAGACATTTTAGGAAGTGAGGCACCAGTGCATGTCATAAATAGAAAAACAGTTTAGGAAGTGTGGCACCAGTGCATGTCATAAATAAAAAACAGTACAGTTTATGAAGTGAGGTACCAGTCTATGTCATAAATAAAAAACAAAAGGTTAAAAAGTGAGGCACCAGTGCATGTCAAAATAAGAAAAACAGTTTAGGAAGTGAGACCCCAGTGCATGTCATAAATAAAAAAAAAAAACAGTTTAATAAGTGAGGCACCAGTGCATGCCAAAATAAGAAAAAATTGTTTAAGAAGTGAGGCACCAGTGCATGTCATAAATAAAAAAAAAACAGTTTACAAAGTGAGGCACCAGGGCATGTCATATATTAAAAACAGTTTCAGCAGTGAGGCACCAGTGCATGTCATAAATAAAAACAGTTAAGGAAGTGAAGCACCAGTGCATGTCATAAGTAAAAAAACAGTTTAGGAAGTGAGGCATTAGCGCATTTCATAAATAAAATAAAAAACAGTTTCTGAAGTGAGGCACCAGTACATGTCATAAATAAAAAAAGACAGTTTAGCAAGTGAGGCACCAGTGCATGTCATAAATAGAAAAACAGTTTCTGAAATGAGGCACCAGTGCATGTCATAAATAAAAAACAGTACAGTTTATGAAGTGAGGTACCAATGCATGTCATCCAGTGCATGTCATAAATAAAAAAACAGTTTACAAAGTGAGGCACCAGGGCTTGTCATAAATTAAAAACAGTTTCAGCAGTGAGGCACCAGTGCATGTCATAAATAAAAACAGTTTAGGAAGATCAGACAGGAGTCCACGTGGACTATGATGTTTGCAGATGACATTGTGATCTGTAGTGAGAGTAGGCAACAGGTGGAGAAGACCCTGGAGAGGTGGAGATATGCTCTAGAGAGAAGAGGAATGAAGGTCAGCAGGACTAAGGCAGAATATATGTGTATGAAAGAGAGTGAGGATAGAGGAATGGTGAGGATGCAGGGAGTTGAGGTGGCAAAGGTGGATGAGTTTAAATACTTGGGATCAACAGTTCAGAGTAATGGTGAGTGTGGAAGAGAGGTGAAGAAGAGAGTACAGGCAGGATGGAGTGGGTGGAGAAGAGTGTCAGGAGTGATATGTGACAGACGAGTACCAGTAAGAGTGAAAGGGAAGGTCTACAAGAAGATAGTGAGACCAGCTATGTTATATGAGTTGGAGACAGTGGCATTGACAAAAAGGCAGGAGTCAGAGCTTGACGTGGCAGAGTTGAAGATGTCAAGATTTGCACTGGGTGTGACAAGGATGGACATGATTAGGAATAAGTATATTAGAGGGTCAGCCCAGGTTGGAAGGTTTGGAGACAAAGCCAGAGAGGCAAGATTACGTTGTTTTGGACATGTGCTGAGGAGGGATGCAGAGTATATTGGGAAAAAGATGCTAAGGATGAAGCTGCCAGGTAACAGGAAAGAGGAAGGCCTAAGATAAGGTTTATGGATGTGGTGAGAGAGGGCATGCAGGTGGTTGGTGTGATAGAGCAAGATGCAGAGGACAGGAAGAAATGGAAACAGTTGATCTGCTGTGGCGACCCCTAATGGGAGCACCCAAAAGAAGAAGAAGGAAGTGAAGCACCAGTGCATGTCATAAATAAAAAAAAAACAGTTTATGAAGTGAAGCATTAGCACATTTCATAAATAAAAAAAAAATAGTTTAGGAAGTGAGGCACCAGTGCATGTCATAAATAAAAAAAATGTTTAAGAAATGAGGCAGTGGTGCATGTCATAAATAAAAGAACTGTTTCTGAAGTGAGGCACCAGTGCATGTCATTAATAAAAACAGTTTAGAAAGTGTGGCACCAGTGCATGTCATAAATAAAAGAACTGTTTCTGAAGTGAGGCACCAGTGCATGTCATAAATAAAAACTGTTTAGAAAGTGTGGCACCAGTGCATGTCATAAATAAAAAAAATCAGTTTAGGGAGTGAGGCATTATCGCATTTCATAAATAAAAAAAAGTTTAGGAAGTGAGGCACCAGTGCATGTCATAAATTAAAAAAACAGTTAAGGAAAGGGGCATCAGTGCATGTCATAAATAAAAAAAAGTTTAGGAAGTGAGGCAGCAGTGCATGTCATAAATAAAAAAAGTTTAAAAAGTGAGGCACCAGTGCATGTCATAAATAAAAAAAAACTGTTTCTGAAGTGAGGCACCGGTGCATGTCATAAATAAAAAAGACAGTTTAGGAAGTGAGGCACCAGTGCATGTCATAAATAGAAAAACAGTTTAGGAAGTGTGGCACCAGTGCATGTCATAAATAAAACAACAGTACAGTTTATTAAGTGAGGTACCAGTGCATGTCATAAATAAAAAAAAACAGTTTAAGAAGTGAGGCACCAGTGCATGCCAAAATAAGGAAAACTGTTTAAGAAGTGAGGCACCAGTGCATGTTATAAATAAAAAAAAACAGTTTAGGAAGTGAGGCACCAGGACATGTCATAAATTAAAAACAGTTTCAGCAGTGAGGCACCAGTGCATGTCATAAATAAAAAACAGTTTAGAAAGTGAGGCACCAGTCCATGTCATAAATAAAAAAACTGTATAAGAAGTGAGGCAGCAGTGCGTGTCATAAATAAAAATAAAACAGCTTAGGAAGTGAGCCACCAGTGCATGTCATAAATAAAAAAAACAGTTTAAGAAGTGAGGCATCAGTGCATGTCATAAATAAAAAAGTACAGTTTATGAGGTGAGGTACCAGTGCATGTCATAAATAAAAAAATCAGTTTAGGAAGTGAGGCATCGGCGCATGTCATAAATAAAAAAAAGGTTTAAGAAGTGAGGCACCAGTGCATGTCATAAATAAATAAAAAAACAGTACAGTTTATGAAGTGAGGTACCAGTGCATGTCATAAATAAAAAAAAAACAGTTAAGGAAGGGGGCATCAGTGCATGTCATAAATAAAAAAAGTTTAAGAAGTGAGGCAGCAGTGCATGTCATAAATAAAAAACAGTTTCTGAAGTGTGGCACCAGTTCATGTCATAAATAAAAAAAAGACATTTTAGGAAGTGAGGCACCAGTGCATGTCATAAATAGAAAAACAGTTTAGGAAATGTGGCAACAGTGCATGTCATAAATAAAAAACAGTACAGTTTATGAAGTGAGGTACCAGTGTATGTCATAAATAAAAAAAACAAAGGTTAAAAAGTGAGGCACCAGTGCATGTCAAAATAAGAAAAACAGTTTAGGAAGTGAGGCACCAGTGCATGTCATAAATAAAAAAAACAGTTTAAGAAGTGAGGCACCAGTGCATGCCAAAATAAGAAAAATGGTTTAAGAAGTGAGGCACCAGTGCATGTCATAAATAAAAAAAAACAGTTTACAAAGTGAGGCACCAGGGCATGTCATACATTAAAAACAGTTTCAGCAGTGAGGCACCAGTGCATGTCATAAATAAAAACAGTTAAGGAAGTGAAGCACCAGTGCATGTCATAAATAAAGAAAACAGTTTAGGAAGTGAGGCATTAGCGCATTTCATAAATAAAATAAAAAACAGTTTCTGAAGTGAGGCACCAGTACATGTCATAAATAAAAAAGACAGTTTAGGAAGTGAGGTACCAGTGCATGTCATAAATAAAAAAACAGTACAGTTTATGAAGTGAGGTACCAGTACATGTCATAAATAAAAAAAAAAACAGTTTAAGAAGTGAGGCACCAGTGCATGCCAAAATATGAAAAATTGTTTAAGAAGTGAGGCACCAGTGCATGTCATAAATAAAAAAAAACAGTTTAAGAAGTGAGGCACCAGTGCATGCCAGAATAAGAAAAACTGTTTAAGAAGTGAGGCACCAGTGCATGTCATAAATAAAAAAAACAGTTTACGAAGTGAGGCACCAGGGCTTGTCATAAATTAAAAACAGTTTCAGCAGTGAGGCACCAGTGCATGTCATAAATAAAAACAGTTTAGGAAGATCAGATAGGAGTCCCCGTGGACTATGATGTTTGCAGATGACATTGTGATCTGTAGTGAGAGTAGGCAACAGGTAGAGAAGACCATGGAGAGGTGGAGATATGCTCTAGAGAGAAGAGGAATGAAGGTCAGGAGGATGAAGGCAGAATATATGTGTGTGAAAGAGAGTGAGGCTAGAGGAATGGTGAGGATGCAGGGAGTTGAGGTGGTGAAGGTGGATGAGTTTAAATACTTGGGGTCAACAGTTCAGAGTAATGGTGAGTGTGGAAGAGACGTGAAGAAGAGAGTATAGGCAGGATGGAGTGGGTGGAGAAGAGTGTCAGGAGTGATTTGTGACAGACAAGTACCAGTAAAAGTGAAAGGGAAGGTCTACAAGAAGGTAGTGAGACCAGCTATGTTATATGAGTTGGAGACAGTGGCATTGACAAAAAGGCAGGAGTCAGAGCTTGACGTGGCAGAGTTGAAGATGTAAAAATTTGCACTGGGTGTGACGAGGATGGACATGATTAGGAATAAGTATGTTAGAGGGTCAACCCAAGTTGGAAGGTTTGGAGACAAAGCCAGAGAGGCAAGATTACGTTGTTTTGGACATGTGCTGAGGAGGAATGCAGAGTATATTGGGAAAAAGATGCTATGGATGAAGCTGCCAGGTAACAGGAAAGAGGATGGCCTAAGATAAGGTTTATGGATGTGGTGAGAGAGGACATGCAAGTGGTTGGTGTGATAGAGCAAGATGCAGAGGACAGGAAGAAATGGAAACAGTTGATCTGCTCTGGCGACCCCTAATGGGAGCACCCAAAAGAAGAATAAGGAAGTGAAGCACAAGTGCATGTCATAAATAAAAAAAAAACAGTTTATGAAGTGAGGCATTAGCACATTTCATAAATAAAAAAAAATAGTTTAGGAAGTGAGGCACCAGTGCATGTCATAAATAAAAAAAAAAGTTAAGGAAGGGGGCATCAGTGCATGTCATAAATAAAAAAAAAGTTTAAGAAATGAGGCAGTGGTGCATGTCATAAATAAAAAAAAATGTTTCTGAAGTGAGGCACCAGTGCATGTCATAAATAAAAAAGTACAGTTTATGAAGTTAGGTACCAGTGTTTGCCATAAACAAAAAAAACAGTTTAAGAAGTGAGGCACCAGTGCATGTCATAAATTAAAAAAAAAAACAGTTTAGGAAGTGAGGCATCAGTGCATGTCGTAAATAAAAAAAAACAGTTTACGAAGTGAGGTACCAGGACATGCCATAAATTAAAAACAGTTTCAGCAGTGAGGCACCCGTGCATGTCATAAATAAAACAGTTTAGGAAGTGAAGCACCAGTGCATGTCATAAATAAAAAAATCAGTTTAGGAAGTGAGGCATTATCGCATTTCATAAATAAAAAAACAGTTTAGGAAGTGAGGCACCAGTGCATGTCACAAATAAATAAATAAATACATAAATAAATTAAAAAAAAAAACAGTTTAGAAAGTGAGGTACCAATGCATGTCATAAATATAAAAAGAGTTTAGGAAGTGGTAAGGAATAGGAAATGGATGCCCACAAAGATGAACAATGTATTGTTTAATTAAAAAAGGAAGCATGGGGAGTTAAAGAGTACAGGAAAGGATTTACAGCAAACAGAACACACAGCAGAAACAGTGTGAGATGAAGGAAAGAACCCATCTTACATTTAGGTCATGAGACGAGAAGGGGGTGACAGTAACAATGGGAAAGCAATGGAGGGTGAGGGCAGCCATCATGGACACAGGCGCACATATGACAACCTCAGATCAAAAGGGCTGAATGTGAATACAACTGGGAGAGAGAGATGGAAGAGATACATACACAGACATCCAAAATATATACAAATTGCAGGGGATAGAATGGGGTACAGGCAGGCTGCTAGCAGCAGCCCAGCCCAGTCTTACTGGATATTACTGGGATTTAGTAGGTGGTGATCCTTGGCTTGAGAGGCCAGTTCCAAGGGTCATACCTACCATAGTGGTCTGACAGCTTCACCCAACCAGTCTGGTATGTCAGATATAAGCTGAAGTAAGGACTGTTTGGTATTGATACAGTGATTAATTGACTGGTCTGCTGTAGCCTCCACTATGTGATCCAACTACAGTGCAGCTAGATACAATGATTGGGCTGGGTGTTGTACCTAAGTTAGACCACAGCACTCCTTTCATGAGGCACTCCCGTCCTCCACAACAGCCTGAGCTACAGCCACAGCTGGGCTAGTAGGAAGCCATGGCTGACATGCCTGCACTCAGAAGGACAGTGGAGGGTTGCAACAGGAGACTAAGCTGGAAAACCTGGCATTAGTAAAGATAATTCAGAGGTGCTATGTCAGATATAAACAAGAAGAATGTAATGAACTCAGCTGAGCCTGATGTTTATAATGCCAGCTGTGGTACCTGGCAGCACCTCTGCAGCAAAACAAAAAGAGCAGGCAAGAAGTCATATAAAAAACAAATAAAAGGTAGGCTATAGCTACAACAAAATCTCATTGCCTTCATCCACTGTTCCACATTCTACACTGAATATGAAAACAAAAAAAATATATTTAAAATTTCACAGTCGGAACAGTTGATTTTTAGCTTTTGACAACTAAAGTCTCCATGACTGAAAGAGGCATCAGCCTCTCTTGCAGGCAAACAGATCTGTGATTTATACATTCACAAAGTGAAAGGCTTATGAGTGAGAATCATTATTGGCAAAAAAATTTTCATCTTAAATGCTACTATAACATTTTAAATATTTCATGGTAATACATTCTTTCCATTTGATAGTAAAAGTAAAATAAATAAGTTAAGTTTTAATGAGTTTGGTAATATAGATATTTCATGTTGAATACACAGTTTGCAAAGAAGACTGAGATAAGAAATCTATCTTTTCTTTTCTATTCCAGAATCATATTCCAATAACTACTATGGAAATTTCATCAAAAAAGGTAAGATTTTATGTATAATGACATTTCTTTACTTGGACTTACAAATTTTTGCTGCTCTTATTCAAAAAGGGAAATAATCTAAAAACATGAAGAATAGTCATTATTAGGCCTGTTTGCTGAAATTCTAACTATGAAATAAACATGATTATGTAGAAATAAAGAGATTTGCACATCATATTTATATTACATGACATAAACATGCAGTCGTTATGACGTGTTTCTACTTTCTATGCTTCTTTACAAGACAAAGAACTCCATATTTAATAGATTTCAGTGCCTGTTATTTAGGATGTTTGCATACATGAACTTTAAGCTGTTCAGCAGGCATACATTTTTGCTATAAGCACATGAGTATCTGTCTCTACAAATATCATTTTGATTGGATGGTGGTAACAAGATCAAATCTGCCAATTCTGATCTTTGGTTTCATGTTACTGACTGATCTCTCAGAAAATCATTTCACATTTTAAAGAAACTTATATGTGATGTCTGGGGACTTTTTTCTCACAGTGATTCTGTAACCCGTTCAACTGCTGGGGCTTGATTAAAGTTTGTAGGGATGCAGCAAACAGACAATACAACTTTATTTTTCACTATTAAAAATTAAAAGATAACTTTTTTTACATGCTGCAAGAGATCTGTCAGTTTTTGATTACTTTGCTGACCTCAGACATTCCTATAACAACCCAAAGAGTTAGCATTTACATTGTTTGGTCTACTTTAAGAACATCAAAGAAGAAGTATTATTTCCCAGAAAAGGTTGTAGATGACCAAGTGACCAAAACAGCTTTGTTGATGGAGATATGTTGTACTGAAATGCTCATGTTTTGTGCACTGGATCTTATGGGTCTCATCTTTATTTGTATTGAATGAGCATCCTGGAGCATCTTGGCTGCCATTTTTTTGTGTTAAGTGCAAACCAGCTTTAGCAAATTATTTTATTTAGTTGTAGCTCAGCTTCATTTTGTTACAATGTTAATTCACTTCTTTCAGTTTAGTGTAGGACATTTGTTCATGAGTGCTGGGGTTTTGTTTTTCCTGTGTAAAATTATACAGCACTGATATGGCGCTGATATTTCCCTCATCCGCAAGCTTTGATTTTACACTGGCAATTTAATTTTTCAGGTACAGACAGAAGAATTCTAAATCAATTCTAAAAAAGAAAAGAATAAAAAGCATCAGAATGTAGTAATATGAGCTGCAGATATCATTTTCTTTAATTACTGCGGACTTAACATTCATTGATTCATCAAAAGTTACTAAAAAGGTGCTATTGTGTATATCTGTTTTGTCTCTACACATAATTACATGTATTATATTTGTAAAGTTCAGAGGGCTATTCCTGGGAAAATGATTCCAGTTGTGAGTTAATAATAAATAAGAATACAGATACTGCTGTCCACTATAAAGGATTATTAAACAAAACATCACTTTCACAATGCTAAGGTGTGAAGTAGTAAAACATGAACTCTTTGATCTCAATCTTAAAACCCTGACTCTGGTCAGTGCTTCTACCTGATATAAGATTGCAGGATATCATACTATTATTTAGCTTATCATTTGTGATCTAAAATACAGAATGACATGGAAATCTATCCTTCACCCACAAAAAGACATATCTGCTCTATTTCTATCAGAAAGTGATAACTATAGCTTTGAAAGTTTTTGATGTCATACAGTCATGTATAACTGCAGGTAAGCATTTTAGTAATGTTCCCCTGAGATATGCTATGTCTCTCCAGTTAAATTCCATTATATACTTTGAGACAAAATTGTTTAATTACTGAAATTTCTTTACTGAGCTATTGTCATAAATGTTGTTTACATTTCATAGCAACAACTCTATGCAACTTCTGAAGCTGGAATCGCCCAGGTGTCACTCCATCGTTGTGATGTTTATGGTAAAGCCTGTGCCGATTGCTGCCTAGCAAGAGATCCATATTGTGCCTGGGATGGCAAATCTTGTTCCAGATTCTACCCAACTGGAAAGAGGTATGTTGTTTTTTAATACCACAGACAATTATCTTCTATTTTAGGCTGAAAAACATATATATTTCTTATATGAATTGCAGCTGTGTTTGTTAAAGTGCATGTCCTTGAATTTTTTTTTTTTTTTTGTGATGAACACATTTGTTTCAAGGTATCACTGCTATGGTATTCTTGAAGTTAGGCATGCAGCTTAATGATATGGAAAAAACTTTTTTTATGGCTGAGATCCTAAGTTTTTCTTTCTCTAAGAAATGACAGATATGGAGCTTGTTAATATGTGTAGCAGACATATAATAGTATGTCCCCAAACGGGAGGAAGGGGTTAAATTGATGTTTGCTGAGGAAGAAAAACTTACCAATGCATCGAGACATGTGATGCATTAACTGCCAAGCAAAAGCTTCTCCCCATCAGTGAATGCCTCAGCTTTTAATGCTGCTGAGTATAAAACAGCAAGCTTTAACCTCAGTGGCATCAGCATAGCAATGGTATGAGATTATTTCGCTAGACTTTAATGAGTGCAGCATTACGAATGCATGAAGACAGGTCCATTAAAGTCTATCAATACATCTCACACATTCAATATTTTCTCTTGGTATCCCTAAGATAACATCACATTAGGATAGAATGCTAATTAATGCTGTGGTTTTAATAAAAATCTTGCAAATCCCTTTTGATGAAACCCAGTCCAAATATGTAAGTGACGGCAAGTAAAATGTATTGCAGCACTGAACTCTTTGGATGTTATGAAGTAGGTCTGAACATCATTAAATCACTTTATGATAGCTATGCAGTGTTGTATTTGATAAAATACATCTTATAGATTACCTTTCATTAGTCCTTTTTCTATGTAAGGATTGCAAATAAAAACTGTGGAAAAACTGATCTGAAAGAATTAAGCTTAAATATTTAAATTGATGCAAAATTTGGGATAATGTAAATAACAGAGCATTAAGTTTTATATGTAGCAGATAATGTTTAGTTTTGTTACACGAGATAGAAGCCCAGTTAGTCAGATTCTAATTGTCTGAACTCATCTAGTTAATGTCTCTTTTTACCATGGATCAAATACCAGCTACATGATCACTGTTTGTGCAGAGCTGCTCAGTTTCCCCTTTCCCCGTTGTTGTATAGCTATGGTGTTAGTATATATGAGTTTTGGTTGTACGGCTTGCCCATTATATGGAGGGATTTGGGAAGGTGGAGTCTAACAAAAAATTGTGAGAAATGTATTGGACTCTTGTTTTCTTGATCAGTTGTGATTGGAGAATACTTTTACAAGTGATTATGTGTTGATCATTCCTTAAGAAGCATAATGCTAATAGTTCTGTCAGAAACCTGCTGTGGTGTAGATCAAATATATATCTGCTATTTAGAGTCTTTTGTAAGAAAATTGTAAGATAAGTAGCGCACTATACCAAGACAAGATAACTAATTCACTAAATCTTCATGGACTGCTATATATTTGTCTGCCATTTAGAAAATCTTCTGTCAGACAAGTGTAAGAAAAAGTAGCACACTACACCAGACCAAGAGAACAAATTATGTATTAATAGTAGACAAATTGCAGATTGCAGTTTGATATTAAAGGAACCGAGATCAACAATGCAACATTGTAATATTTCAATACAGTCCAGTACTCTTGCTGCCAGAAGACAACTGATCACATTGTGAGCAGTCTGCTAACTATCCCACCAGTTAGCATGCAGCAATAATTCCTGACAGCAGCAACATTTTCATTACAATACCAGATGTGTTACTTAGTTTAGCTGTGTATACCTTTCTGAAATTTACCTGGGTATTTATAGATATAAGACAAACATTTTACACAATGACGCTTGTCATCACCAACTACTGTGATTCATGTATCTGTGTGTTTCTGTGGTTTGCCTGTATGTCTGTGTGTATGATTCTGTGCATCTGCATGTTTGTGTTTTTGTGTGTAGGGGGAGAGGGATTTAAAAAAATTGAAAAAATATGTGGCATTGTAAGACTCACCAGTCTGGAGCTATGGCATTTTGTTTTGCAGTTTATCAGAAAGAACTAATATTTTATAAACACTCTGTTATTCTGTGGTACTAAGCCCTATTCTGGAATACTCAAACTGCACTATAAGTAGAAAAGTGATTTTGAGGACATCATCTTGAGCTGCAACATTTTTCACTGTGCTTTATAGCGATGGGGAAGTAAAGCATATATACATATGTGATTGTGTGGGAGCTTATGCACACACAGACACACACTCACCCACAAATAATCACACTTGATAAGGAGTCTGTGCAGTCCATTCTAATTTTTTTATTGTTCTTTATGTAGCACTATTACCCTAATGTTTCTTGTGACTGATCAATTAGACTTAAACATTTACAAATGCAAATTGCTAAATTTCAATATTAGATTGTATTATGCTACATAAATGTAAAGTCTGCGCATGACTGTTAATCTCTTGCTTGGCTTTTTTACCTTTTTACCTTTCTGAAAGGTAAACCAGTGCTACTGTTATAAGCAGACAGTTCAGTTTGTTGTACAAAATAGTAGTCTCTTCAGTTACTGAAAGATGTCAACAGTATTTAGATTTTACTTCATTAGGCAAGCACTTAGAAGGGAAATATTTGCTATTTTACCATGAGGAGACTTTGAAACAGTTCACAGACTTTCAGCTGCAACTAGGTATCTTTCACTTGCGCTTCACCAGGAACACTTTATCTATGAACCAGTTATTAGGATGCTGTTTTTCTGAGTTCTCTACAGATTTTCCTGTTATTAACAGTCTGAGTAGCATTGTACTAGATCTGCCCTGCATTCCAGAGAGATGACTGAGCTGCTGGCACACATGCGAGTCTAGTAAAACATAAGCAAACCACTCTTGAGTCTCCGACTCAGCCCTCAGCGGGAATGTCAAATTCTCACAGGCTGGCAGGCTGGTCATGAAGCTGACATCATTGCGCATGCCTCTGAATGTGATGACATTAGCAAAAAAATCCGAAAAACATTGAAAAAGAAGCTGGGAAAAAATTGGGAATTAAGGGGGGCCTCTTGTAATTCATGGCACCTCATTATTTGGACCTCAAAACCAATAAATACTGAGGAAGTCGGTACGGTTAAGAAGTATGACTGATATTGATCTTAGAGGTCATATTTTTGTGGGCTGACTTACTAGATAATTACTGAGGTTTAAAAATTAATTTCTTATTTAAACTTAACTGTGGTGGAAGTGCTGATTAGACAAAAGCTATGATGTTAAGTATAAGGACCTGAAATAATGGAACTCAAAGCTAGTATGTTTTAAAGACCTGTTTAATTTAAGTTGTTTTTATGATGCAAATGAATGAGTATATGAATGCTAACAGTTTTTTGTCATCACTAATATTCTTTATTTTTATACAAAATAATTAATTGACTTTTCTGAATGCAACACAGCCGCCTCCCCTCACTTTTTTCCTGCTGTCCTCTTCCGTAACACATTATGATAGTGTATCATCCACTAACTCCTTGCACACACATACTGAATACAGAAAATCAACAATTTCTGCAGGCTTTTCATCTGCCAGTCATCCCAGTTCATAATCTAATATGACCAAGCATATTACTTTTACCTGCGGTCATTACACCTATGCATAAATCTATTTCTTTTAGCAAGGTCATTTTGCCTTGGCATGAACAGATTGTATAACATACTTAAACTACTCAGTATCACAGTAAAAATAAGAAGAGGAAAGCCACCTCATCTTCAGGCAACATTTCAGCTGTTTACCATACATAAACCTGCACCTACCTGAAATTATTAACATTTGATAGCTGACAGCACCTTCTTTCACCCACAATTTGACATGTAACTGTCACATCCCCTTCCAGATTTCTAAGAGCTGGATCCCCCATCTCATCATATCTTTTTTACAGCCAGAAGAAAATATTATTCAAATTAATTTCCCCTTAATATATACAAAGTAGTATTATTTGACAGAAGAATGGAAAACAAATCAACAAGTGAACCTGTAATTTTATTTTTGTGCACCCTTCACTGAGATTCTGACAGCTTGAGAATTTTAAAATCACTGCTAACAAAATAGGTAGTGACAGTTTGTAGCAAACAGGTACAGCTTGTTTGTGTAATTTGCCTTTCTGAAAGGGACAAATAAAAAAATAAAATATATATACACAAAAGCTAAAATTCGACCACAAAAGGTTCTGGATAAATTCCAAGTAGGCGACCCAATATACCACAAATCACTTTATTGTAAAAACAAGACAGTTTAGCACTTTCATCCACTCACAATGTGGACTTCATCACAATACATTTCAATTACACAAAACTGTTTAAATACTAGTTCATTTTGGCGCCAATGGATTTAGCAAATAAAAAACCATTAAAAACTTTAAAGTGATACCTAATGACTTTGTCACTTATACAATATACAATGTAAAAATTCTAAAAAAATCTTTGCAAATGTTAATGCACTAAATAAAATTTAAAGAAATGAATAATGAATAATAAATAAATAATGTACTTTATCACTGTTTCATGAGCCTAACCTGCTGCATCATAAATGTGCCTGCAATACAGGTTTAATGGGGATATTATCATTGAATGCAGGGGGTGTGGTGGCATCAAGAAGCAACTGCCACTTCACTTCTTTTTCCCCGCAAAATGGCCTTGATGTTACCTCCACTTGGGTTGATACAAACTTGCTCTAGTATACCAAACTTAAAGTTGTGATTTTTTCCCCCTACACTCTATATTTCTATATAGGGCATTATTGTGGTCCTTTTTCCTGATCATAAATTCTCTTCTTAAAACATCTATCGGTTTTCCCCACATAATACCCCAGGCAATCTATACATTTAGCCATATATATCACATTTGGTGTTACAATTGCCCTGTTGAATATAACCTTTGTCTTATTCACATTTTCTAAAAATAACACTATCAGCTTCAAGTATAGAACTACATTGTTTGCAATTTCCACATTTATGGGTATGTCCTATCTTGTTATACTTTCCCCTGTATTCTCTGTTATTTTCAAAATTACTGAGTTTGAGTACAGAAATGCTTACATTTTAAGATTTAAAGGGACAAATGAGTTACTCCCAATCTTGGAAATTAGTTTGAAAAAATGGAGCGTTTTTCAGTATTGTGCTCCCCTAGGAAATAAGTTCTAAAACTGTAACCCTAACCCTAAACTTAAAAACTCTAACTATAGACTTAAACTGTAACCCTAACAGTGTAACTCTAGCCATAAAATACTGACTTTAACCCTAAACCTTAAACTCCAACCTTAAATCCTTAACTCTAAATCTAAAACCAACCTAAACTCTAAAATGCTTACATTAACCCAAGCCCTAAAATTCTAACCATAATAATGACCATAACCCTAAAACTGAAAGATTTCATCCCTCTCTGTCTCTCTCTCTCTCTCTCTCTTGTTATTTTAAATGTACCTTATTGAACTGGTAGCATACATGAAATGCTTCAAATGCTATAACAGCTAATTACAAATATCCTGCGGTATCCCGTTGCCATAACCACAATGTAGGTTCTCTTTTAACATGGACACTTTGGACTACATTTCTTTTACAGCAGAAGTACCTATCTGGAATGACATCTTTCACCCCTTATATATCTACTATGTCTGCATTTAGTTTCTTGGCTGCCTCTTGTAACTTTAGCAAATTTTCTGAGTCTTAGTGCTTCTTCCTCAACTGCTCCCACTGCCACGTTTCCCTTTGCAGAAACTGACTGTGCAACCACATTCTTATTTAACATTCTAGCTCTGTTTATTTTTATTTTATCTCTTATATTTTGAATTTGTTGACTAGAATACAGTACTGATCTCAGTGGACCTATTTCAGTCTCAGCCTGGGTCTTACTGACTGTCATCTCTGTAACCTCTGCCAGTATGCAACTACATTTATATAACAACATACATCCTGAATTATGTTTTTGCAAGACAACAAACTTTATCATCAGTTTGCTTTTTGTCTTAAAACCTATAAGATGTACCTCTCTAGAATGGTGTCAGTCTGGAAAATTGCTTGAAACCAAACTACTCCATACATATTCACAGTATAAACATTAGAAATTTGGTCTGTTTCCCACAACCTACACTTCCTCTTGTCCCACTAAAACTCATCCTTCAGGAAGTAGAGGCATTTCCACAGGGTAAAGGACAAATTGCACCAACACAGCATAAATACCAGTTTTCAATTTGTTTACGTCACTGAGAGCAAAACTCAATTCAGTGAGTAAAATAGGTCACATATTAGATGGAGCTGAAAGTGTGACACCATCTGCAAACCATATAAATGAAACCAGTAGGCTGTGAAGCTACACTTTCAGCACTGCTATGATAATCTTTCTGTGAAAGTTGTGATGATCAGGGCTAGGATCCCAGCATGTACACTGAGGGCAGGTAAATAATACACGATGCTTGATTAGTCTTAAGAGTATATAGCAATTGTGCACTACAAGCTTGAGGTATAACTAGTATCTGCCATATCCAAATTAGCTTTACACTAAACAATTGTAAAGCAGAGTTATAATCACTGGCTTCCCAGGACCTCAACCAATTTTACTCACAGCTCAATGCCTTCTAGTGCTACAATAACAACAATTTTGTCAAAATTTGTATACTCGCACATCACATTACACACACACACACACACACACACACACACACACACACACACACACACACACACATACCAATACACGGACATGTGCGTGCGCACACGCAGGCATGCATGCATGTACAGATACACACACAGGCATGCATGCACATCCAGACACACACACACAGGCATGCATGCGCATACATACATACAGACATGTACACACACACACACACACACACACACACACACACACACACACACACACACACACACACACACACACACACACACACACACACACGCACATACACGCACATACACACAATTCCATGAGTGTCCAATTATAAATTTCTAGAGCCACTAACCCTTTTTTCTGTCTTTTCAGTAATCCTCTTGCCAGCCAATCCAATTCTAACATATCAACTAAGCAATGACTGTCTACTCATTAATAAACTAACCATAATATACACTTTTGGTAATTAAAGCAAATGAGAATGATTAACATTCACCTAAAAACCTGCATACATACCTTTATACTAATGAATAATCTGTCAGCTTTAACTTTCCAAACTGAATAGTAAAACTCTTTAATTGAAATAAATGCAATTAAGCAATATACTTGGCAAAACTGAATAAATAAATATTTGCATAAGGACATATAAAGAAAAGATTTAAACAGACAAATGGCATATACAAAAACATTGACTAAAGCTACATTGGTCCTAAACTACCACAAGCTGAATGCTTACTGTAACCTACCTATTTCTGGCTGTTGAAAATACTTTTGTATACCCTTTGGAAGGTAAGGTGCAACTAAATACCCCCCTCCCAACAATTGCTGTCTGAACTTAGCAGACTCACAAGATCTATATTTATTGTTATTTTAGATTAGTAAACTATCAGTTTTACAGTCATTCAACTCTAGGAAAGCTGTGATACCAAATATCATGATTTTTATGGAAATCTCTGCCAAAAAGAACAATTTCATATTCCAAATCTTCAAAATACAACTGCAGACTCGAACATCCAGTACATTTTACATGCTGCAAGATTCACTGGAAACAAAAACTAAATAACTGCACACATTTTAACTGAATATCCCATTTGTTTAGCATTTCCCATCTTTTCAGGATGCTGTACCGAAAAAGACATCAAAAGAAACATCCATGAGCATCACCTAGAAGGGCACATTTTTCATCTTGAAAACTTTGCTCACATGTCCAGGATGGTCACATTTTTGCCTCATAGTTTTTGCCTGTTTCTCATAAAATTTAGAGGGTTGTGGAAAACCTTTGAAGAATGAAGTCAGTAAGTAGAGACAAGCATTTGGTTTCAGCCATTCAAAGTTTTTAAGACCAATATTTAAAATGTACCCGTGACTTTGAGCCTTTCTTCCTTTGATTCTTCCTTGGCTTTGTCCAGAATTCTTGCATTAAGAGAATGAGAGTTTGTTCCATCACCATAGCTGTATCATACTTGCTGTTGCACATCACTTCACCTCTGTTACTGTATTAAGTTTGTCACTACACACATTTTGCTGCCAACAGTCCTATAGTTTCTGTAAGCATGGACATGCTTTCCTATTCACACAAACATGCATTGATGCTCTCCACTCTGAGGTTATTTGCATAAGCCCTATACATACAAACATGCACTCGTGTACACTTGTCTCATCTTGCACATTGTGTGTGACCATTTCAAGTGGAAGAGCAGTTATATTGCCCACTGTGTGCACAGTTTGCAGCCAA